>NW_025544744.1:326274-328929 GCF_011800055.1 Colletotrichum gloeosporioides | reverse complement strand
TATATTAACTATAATTAAAATAACTAGGTTATATTTTTACTAATTATTTAGTTTATTTATAATAGTATAATTAGAGAAAGTACTAAAGAATCCCTCTTCTATTTTAACTATAGCTTTAAACTAACTATTTATAGAGAACTTTAAGTAAACTTAGTAGTAGTTAAAGCTACTACTTTAGTATAGTAAATTAAAGATATCTAAGATAATATATATAAAAAACTTAAATTTATCTAATAATAAATATTAAAATTTAGTAATAAATAAAGGATTAAGGGATTAACCTTAAAAGAGGGAGATAGTACCTATCTTATATAGCAAAATATTAAAATAAAATAACTAAGTAATAAACTTAACTATAAAAAGCTTAGACCTTTTAAAATCTTATAAGTTATCTTACTAGTTAACTATAAACTTAAGCTTTTAGAAACTATAAAGTATTATTTAGTATTTTATATTTCACTTCTTAAGCTAGTACTATAAGGATTATAAATAAATAACTTTATTATTATAGAAAATAATAAATTAGAGTATAAAGTAGAAAAGCTACTTAACTATTAGTATAGAGATAATAAATAGGAATACTTTATTAAATAGAAAAACTATAGATATAAAGATAATATATAGGAACCTAATAATAACTTACTTAACTATTAAAATAAGATTAATAAGTATATTAGAACACTTAATTATATTAATCTTAAGGATAGACTAAGTTTACTTATAACTTTAGAAGAATTTAAGGAATATATAAAGTATATTAATAAAAAAGAAAAATAAATATAAAAAGAAATATAATAAAAATAAAGAGAAACTAAGAAATAAGGGATATAACTCCTCTTAGTATAAGTATAACTAAGAGGATAACCTTAACTAATATAATAAGAGTGATTATTTATTCACTTAAGAACGCTAGAGGATAACTAAGAAACCTTAGAGGACTCTATATTTAGAGGAATACCTAAGTTTATAAACCTTATACTTAGGGAAGATTAGTCTAACTTATTCTAAGCCTCCTATAATAATAAATCCTCTACTACTTAAGACTTCTAAGTTTCTAAAATATACTCCTTAGCCTCTTATTCTTTAATAGATTATATTCCCTAATAAATTAAATCTAACTTATACTCCTTTAAGAACTTCTTATACTTCTAAAGATAAGATAAATAACTTAGAGTAGTAATAAGCTAAGTCTATAGTACCTCTAATACCTCTTTAGCCTCTTCCTCCTCTTACTCTACTTTCTTCTATTTATTAAAATAATAGTTTACTATTAAGATAAAATTAGTAATACTAGAAATTACTAAGGTATTAAGGTATTTATAAGTATTTACTATATTACTACTATTATAGTTTAAGAAACTCTATTTTATATACTTACTATAATATTTTAAATTAGTAAGGTCTATTTTATATATATAATAGTACTAGAAGTAAAGAGAATAAGGTATAGTATTATAACTATAATAATTAACTAGAGTATTAAGAACTTTATAATTATACTAAATCTAAGAGCGATAAGTTTTATAAGAATCTGATTTTTAAATATAACCTAATATAGTATTAATATTATAAGTAAATTAGGAAGTATAATTAATAGATCCCTAATCTAAGACTAATAACCTACTTATATTAGGTCTTAAGGATAAGACCTTTAGAGAGGGGACCTAATATTATAACCTATTATATATAGATAATAATTAACTAACCTACTTAGGTGTTAGGTAGCTAGGATAAGATATTTATACTATAGGATTATAGGAATAGTAGGGACTTACTTAGAAATAGAAGAACTATAGTATAAGTTATATAATAATAAGATAATAATTATATTAGATTAATATAATCTAATATAACTTAGGGGTTAAATAATTATTTTAGATTAGAATGATTTAGATTAACCTAAGGTATAAAGGAATATATTTAGAATAAGACTTATATATAGTATAACCTAGGCTTAGTTTATAGTTAAACTTCTATAGCTTTTTAGTAATTAACTTAGTATTTATCCTTATAAATACTCTTAGCTTACTTTCACTGCGAATTACTTATTAAGACTAAGACTAATCACTTTAGCCTCTAAAGATCTGATCTATAACTAGCTTATAACTTATAACTTAGACTATAACCTTAGTGTACTATTATAACGTGTTAATCCCCAGCTTTTGTTAGTAGACCTTACTGTTAGATAGCTAACTATAATAATATAGTAGATAACTTAAGTGCCTATATAGTAGTTCTTAAATTATAACTATAACCTGAGTAAGTTTATTATAGTATTTTTAAGAGGAGGGAAGAAAGTTACTATAGATTAATATTACTATTTAATAATAGTAGATCCTTTTAAAAAGAAAGAGAGTTTTTAAAACTAATATAAGAAGGTAGTTAGAGTTAAGAGGATAATATAATTAAGGTTTATATTAAATAAAGACTAAATCTTAGCTTATTTTTTAGTAACTATATAGTAGCTAGAAATAATTTTCTTATTTAAAAATAGCTAATAAACCCTTAATAGAAACCTAAATACTATAGATTATAGTATTTAATAATAACTAAGCTTCTATTAAGAGAACTATTTTTAATTTAATATAAATATTAACTAATTTAAAGCTATTTAGTAATTATTTATAAATAAAATACTTACTTTATCTATAAATA
>NW_025544744.1:303793-326093 GCF_011800055.1 Colletotrichum gloeosporioides | reverse complement strand
ATAATACTTTATAATAATAATTTCTTTTACTAGTATTTTCTCTACTATATTAATATCTGTTTATTATATTAATCTACTTCTCTTTGAATAATTAATTCTTATAATTTAATTCCTCTAGTTTAAATTAATAAAGTATTAAACTATATATAATATATTACTAATAACTAGTTTCTTTTAGCCTCTAGCTGTTTATAGTGATTTTTACCTACTTAGAGTAATAGACCTCCTATCTCTATACCTCTTAATAATATATATAGCCTTTAGTTATATAATTATAACTCTCTTAACTATAGCTATCTATACTTATATATATATATTAGTTAATAACCTTATAATCTTTAACTTCACTTTAATAATAATATAGTTTATAATTACTTAATTACTTAATTACTAACTACTAAACTATTAACTTATCCTCTCTCTTATATATTACCTATACTACTATTAAATACTATCTCTATTACTATTTTACTATCTACTATAGTAACCTCTTTAGAAGTAAGTTATTACTATTATTTTAGTCTTCTTATTTAATTAGGCTAGCTAACGCCTTTATAGCTATATTATTATTAATAACGCTCTTTTAATTTAATATAAAGTATACTTATTAATATTTAAGCTTTACTAAGCTTATACCTAAATATAAGCTATATCTACTTTAGTATTATAGAAGGTTTATATAAAGAAAGGCTACTCCTTAAAATAACTAGAGATATATATAGCTTCTACTTTAAAGTTATAAAGGGTATTTATTACTTTAATTATAGTATAGAGAAGGTCCCTTTTAGAAGTATTTTTAAAAACTATATTTAATACTACTATAATAAACTACTCCTAATTAGAGGTAGAATATATACTAAATTTAAGGGTTTTATTTAATATATAGATATTATACTCTATAGTAATAACTTTAGCTATCTCTTTAAAGAAGGGTATATTTTATAGGGGATTAGTATTTTTATATTCCTTATATAGTATAGATATTATAAAACTTTAGGATTTATTATAAGTTATAAGAATAGGTTATTAACATAAGTTTAAAGAAGAGGAAGAGGAAGAAGAAGAGGGATAGGTATAAAACTCTATATATAGTAATAGAGTTTTTATATTTCTAGTTATAAGAACCTCTTCTAATAACCTCTTTAATTAAGGAGTTATCTCTTATATAGTAGTATTACTAAGCTATAAAAGCCTTAGTAACCTATTTAGCCTTAATATAATTAGCCTTATTATATATAGCGCTACTAGCTTTATACTATATAGTTAGTACTATTACTATTCTATTAGTTTATTTAACTAAGGCGTGCGTTTAACTTTATATAAGGGTTTACTTACTAATAAGAATATATAGGGTTTTTATACTATTTTCCTTAATTAATAGAGGGTATAGGTTAAAGTACCTATATAGTGTTTTTAGAATTATGCTTATATATAGGGTGAATTTTGCTATAGTCTTTTTATAGGGGGGCTATATTATAACTATAAACTTAACCTCTTTCTTTTTATAAAATATAAAGAGAATACTAATTATAAGAGTATTAATACTATACTTTTTTAATTAATTAAGTATTAAATAAAGTAAATATAATAATTAAATATATTTTCTTTAACTAATTAATATAATTTGAATAGTTTACCTTAAGGTTTAAGTAAATCTTTTTAAGAAGGGGAATATAAATTATATTTCTCTATTTAGTTTTTAAGTTTAGTTGTTTTAATTTAAAACTTCTTAGTTTATTAATAACTATTTCCCTAATTATTACTTAAGTCTTTATTCCTAATCTCTTAATTTTATATATAGTTATAAGAAATAGCTTAAAGATATTTAATAACTCTTATATAAAATTTAAATAAGTTATCTTATCTTAAAAGTTTAGTATAAAATTTATTAGGTTTTAAAAAAAATTAATAAAGTGTAAAGGACTGGATACCTAGCTAGAGGGCCTAAGGACAGCTTAGCTAGTAGAGGCTAAATAGATAGGAAGGTCTATAGGTCTAAGGTATAGAACCCTCTATAGTAAGGGCTTAGTAAGTACTTACTAAAAACTAAAAAAGAAGGAACTTAGAAGAAGTAAGTAAAAATAATATAGTAATATTATACCTACCTTTTAGGTACTTCTTCTATTAATTTAACTTAATTATAGCTTATAACCTCTAAATACTTTTATAATTCTTTTACTTCTACTTTACTTTAAGAAGGCTAGTAATAATAATAGTATTATATACCTAAATAATACCTATTAATTAAGCTAAAGAAGTTATACTTAGTATTTACTAAGTACTAAGTGAAATAGCTTATATAAGCCTATATAGAGAAGATAACCTTAGTAAATAATTAGAGGATAATATAAATTAATAAGGGGAGGTGAGAAGTTATACTTTAAGTAAAGCTAAAGGTTTTAAAGAGGATAAACTACTTATATTAAATACTTACTAACTAAGTAGTAAGTATATATAGGAGAATAGGGAATATAAGACCCCTCCCTATAGATTAAATAAGCTATAGGGCTAGATATTTATAGCTATAGCTAATAGGCTAGTTTAAGTTAAAAAGCTAAATAAAGTAACTAGCTAAGTACTAATATAATAAATTATAATTATAATAGCTAATTAGAATAAACTAATTACTATTACATTAAGTAATTAAGTACTTATTAAATAATTACCTAAGGTTTATAAGAAACCTTTAAACTATAATATAGTTTACCTTATTAGTAAATCTATTAATATAGAAAGGGAAGATTAGCTTATTATAGTAGAAGAAGCTTATAAGTACTACTTTAGCTACTCTAATAGTTAGTATATCTAATAAGCCTTAAGTATAATAAAGTATACCTTATAAATAGAATAGTAAATTTATTAATAAACGTTTATAGATATATTAGAGAAGTAAGTTAACTTTATATAAGATAACTTTAAGATCTTTATAAGAAAGTAGTATATAATATTTAAACTCTAAGAATAAAACTATTATAATACTTTAAAATAGTATTATTAGAAAGATAATAAGAAACTTATTATATACTAAACTTATTAGGAGTCTATTAACTAAGCTTTTAGTAAGCTAAATATAAGTAATATAAAGGTTTATATATTCTTTTAAGGCTTTATTAGGATCTTAAAAGATAAACTTTTTAAATAAGATATTAATTATACTAATATATATATAATTACCTTATATATATAGAGATTATAGGAGATTATAGAAGGGAGGCATATAAAAAGGCTTACTAGCTATTCTAAGTTATATAAGTAACTATACTTAAACTCCTTAGACTACTTTTATAAGAGTAACTTATAACCCCCTTAATTAGTAGATCTAAAGGAGCGCTATCTAGAGACCTTATCTTAAAATAACTATTTAGTAAACCCCTATATAATACTTAGTTTTAATAGTAGACTACCTAACTTCTAAGGAACTTAGTACTATAATTATAAGAAATATAGGTATATTTCCCCTAATTATACTAAACTTTATATATAGTTTATAGGTAATAACTAGAACTTAAACCTAAAAAGGAGTAAGATTAATACTATTATAATTTCTTATATAATTAATACTAAAGACTTAAGAAATAAGTAGGTATAGAGGTAACTTTAAAAGGTATTATATTAGAAATTACTTTAGTCCTTATAAACTAAACTATTAAGAGTTAAGTAATTATACTTTAAGTATATAATAAGCTTAAGTTAGTAGTTAATATAAATATTTATATTATAGTTAACTTTATATAAGAAGACCTTATTAAGAAACTCTTATTAAAAGAAGCTATTAGTATTATAGCTTTAGAGCTAATAGATTTCTAAGGGAGACTTATACCTATTAATAAGGTTTATTAGCTTATATTCTTTTTAATTAATAACTAAAGCTACTTATAAAAGATTTACTAAGTATTTATAGCTAGCTTATACCTTAAAGGGGTAGGAGATATCCTTTTATTTAATAACTTAATAAGTAGAGAAGGTATCTATATAGATACCTATATTTATACTTAGTTATATAACTATATCTTACTTATTAAGTTAGAAGTAATAATATAAGAAATTATTAAGAATAGTTAAAAAACTTATATAATATACTTAATAAGAGCTTTAGTCTTAAATAAGAAGGATATTAATACTTTAGGTAAATACTTATTAGAGAATAAATATAAAAAGAAGATCTCTAAAGAACTTTAAATCTTTATAGATATTTTTAATAAGGAGAATATAAAGAAAGTCTTTAAATTAAAAAGAGTAGTATATTATATTAAGTTTAAGTTTAATAAAGAGCTCCTATATAGACTAATATACTTTATATTAGTAAAGTAACTATAAACTTTTACTAAGTATATTTAGGAAATAGAGGTAACTAGATATATCTACTATTTAACTAGCTCTATAAGAGTATTAATCTTATTTATACCTAAGAAGGATAGTAGTTTATAACTATATATAGATTATAGAGGACTAAATAAAATTATAATAAAGAATTAATACTTTCTCTTATTAATTAGTAAACTTCTAGATAGGCTTATTAATATAAAGTTTATCTTAAAGATTAATTTAAGTAAAGCTTATTATAGAATTATAATTAATAAAGTAGATAGATAGAAGATTATATTTAAAACTTAATATAGGTATTTTAAATATATAATAATACTATTTAGGCTTATTAATACTTTAGTAACCTTTTAGGTATATATTTACTAAATACTTACTAGCTTTTTAGATACTTACTATATTATATACCTAAATAATATCTTAATCTATTTAGATCTTAGGGATTAATATATAAAGAACCTATACTTAGTCTTATATTACTTAAGGGTTATTAAGTTTTTTATAAAATTAAAAAAGTATAACTTCTACTAAATAGAAATTAATTTCCTTAAATTTTATATTACTTAAGATAGTATTATAATAGACTTAGACTAAGTCTAAGTAGTTACTAAATAGCTAGTACTAAAATCTTTCTAAGATATCTAAGTTTTCTTTAGTTTTTATAATTTCTACTATAAATTTATTATAAGATATTTCTATATTATAGCCTTTATAAATAGTATACTTAAGGGAAGCTAAAATAGTATAAAGTTAGGAACTTTTATTTAGATAGGGGAAATATAAACTATATTTAAGACACTTTAGAGAGTATTTACTAAAACTTTAATATTAAGATATTATAACTTAGTACTAGAGATTAAAGTAGAGACTAATATATCTATTTAGGTAATATTTAGTATATTTTTATAAAAGTATAGTACTATTTAATACTTAGTAGTCTTTTAGTTAAAGAAGTTTTTATATATAGAAAGATATTAAGTTATAGGGTAATAAGAACTTCTTATAATTATAGAAAACTTAGATTACTAAGTATAATACTTATTAAAACTTCTTAAGAAATTCTTAGTACTTACTAACTATATAGTATTAAAGGGAGTATTTATTATACCTATATAGGATATTTATAGAAAGTTTACCTAATAGGTTTATTATTTATCTATATTTAATTTTAAAATCTAATATTAGTTAGAGGTTACTAATTTAGTAGATAGGCTATTATAATACCCTAATTATATAATAGAGGATTTTAAAATAGATAATATACTCCTTATTTTTAGAAAAAAGCTTAAGTTTATTAGTTAGTTTTTAGTAATAAATTACTAATATATTACTAAGTTTAAAGGAATTATAGCTATTATAAGAACTTATATCTAAGCTATCTAGTAAAGTATATAAGAACCTTATTTAAAGGCTAGTTTTAAGGTTAAGAGATCCTTATTTTTAAGTTAGTACTACTTTATAAAAGGTACTAATAAGTTACCATATTAAAGTATATATATTAGTATTATTACCTACTTAAAATTATATATAGGTATTATACTAACTACTTTATAAGAGAATAGTAATATACTAAAGGACTTAAGGGGAACTAAGATTATTATATTAGAGTAGTATATCTTATATACTATAATAAGGAAGTTTATTTAGGATAAAATAGTATATATATTATAACTAAGTATGAATTTTAAGTAAATAGTTAGAGGATTATAAACTAAAAACTACTTCTATAGAGAACTTATAGCTAAGGTTTACTAAAATACTAGGGAATACTAAAGGTACTAACTTAATAAGAATAATATCCTTTAGTTTAAAAGAAGACTAGTTATCCTAAAAGAGGGATCCCTCTACTATAAAATCCTAAAAAACTACTATAATATATTTAGATTAAGGTATATAGGGGCGAATAAGATAGTAGAGCTAATTTTATAAAAGTTTTACTAGCTATATTTAATAGAGGATATATAGTAATATATTACTAAATACCTATATTACTAAAAGGTATATATATTATAATATAAACTATATAGGCTACTATAAATATTAGAACTATTAGTATACTTATTCTAATAAATTTCCTTAGATTTCCTAACTAGTTTACTAGAGAGTTACTAAGATAATAGAATTATATATAATATAATTCTAGTAGTTATATACTAAATAACTAAGGTAGCTTAATTCTTAGTAATAACTAAGTAATTAAATACTATAAACTTAGTAAAGATTTTATATTAAAAGATTAAATATTAATATAATATACCTAAAGCTATTATTAGTAACTAAGATAAATTAATTACTAGCTAGTTCTAATAAGACTAAACTAAGGCTTAAGATATAGAAAGGTATATTTCTACTATATAGTATCTATAGATAGATAGCTAAACTAAGAGAATATACTAAACTTTAACTATATACCTCTTAAAGTTTAGTAAAGGTTTATATAACTAGTAAGTAATATAGCTAGTTAAAGCTAAATTCTTATATAATAATAGTAAATATACTACTATTAGTATATTACTATTTAAGGCTTTTATAAATTACTACCTTTAAATAGTTAATTACTACCTACTAAGTATTAAAATTAAAACCTAAAAGGTTAATAAAAAACTTAAAAAACTAATAGAGGTTTACTAAAGAATAGCTAAGAATTAGTAGTATATAATAGAAGTATAAGCTAAAAATATAAATACTAAAAGGAAGGTATAAATATATAAGGCTAGAGATATTATAAGATTCTTAATAAAGAACTTCTATTTTATAAAAGGTTAGTAAAAACTTATTTTATAATTTATCTTTATACTAGTTATAGAAGTTATAAGCCTTAATACCTATAGAGTATAGCTTTTAGAAAAATATAGTAGAGTATATAATATCTTCTTAATAGCTCTACTAAAGCTATAATATAACTAAAAGCTTACTAAAGAATAGCTTTTAAACTTAGAAGAAGACCTTAAAGAATAAGAAGTTAAGGATATTATATTATAAAGGGATATATTAGTAAGTCTTCTATATTTAGTTAAGTAGAAAGGCTAGCTAGTAGAGTATAATATTTAGAAGCCTAAAGAACACTTAGTAAATACTATTTAAATCCTCACTCAATTTAAGAAGTAGTAATATAAGTTATATTATAAATAGGATAATAAGTAATATAGTATAATAAGAAAAGTTAATTAACTATAGAATAGTTTAAAACGCTAAAAAAGCCTTTTAAACCTCTTAGCGAAAGTAACTAGAAATAATAGGTATTTAACCTTATACTCCTATAGAAAACTTACTATACTCTTATTAAACTTTAATTAGTACTACTACTATTTATTACTATTACTATTACTATTACTATTATTATTATTATTATTATTACTATTATTATTACTATTATTATTACTATTATTATTACTACTATTACTATCTTCCTTACTACTTTTATTATTATTATTACTCTCTAAGCTCTTATTAGTAGTATTATTATTACTACTCTAACCTCTATTTTTAGGGGTATTATTAGAGTTACTATTACTATTTTTAGAAGATATATCTATATCTTTATTATTAACTTAGTACTAATAAGCTATTACTAAATCCTTATTAATTTACTTATAAGTATTAGGCTAGGGCGTAAGACTATTACTAATAACCTTATAGATAGGTATAGAAATATAGTAATAGGTATTATAAAGTATATAATAACCTTAAACCTTTAAGGGATCTTATATAGAAAGCTTAGATATATAATTATTACTTTTTAAAAGATATATTATTAGGACTTTACTAAGGTAGTTAAGGAACTTAGCTTAGTTAAAGATATAAGTCTTATTATATAAGTAAGCTAGAAGAATATTATTAATCTATAGTATAATCTCTTTAATTAATACTTTATTTTTAGCTTAGTAAGCTATTTATAAATAATATATTAGATAAGTGAAAAGAAAAAACTAACTATAAAGTGAAACTTATATTAAGTATAACCTATAAGTATACTTAAATATATAAAATAGTAGTCTCTTCTATATTTATAGTAAGTAGCTAGTTATTATAGTTTTTAGAACTAAGTTTAAGGTTAATAGGGTTTACTAACTACTTATAGAAATATTAGAGAAGCTTAATATTCTACTCTATAGCTATAAAGATATAAAAGATCTTATATTAGTAGTACTACTTAGTAGTAATAATATAAGTATAATACTTAATTTAGTTCTAATAGAAATAAATAATATTAATAAGATAGGCTAAGATCTAGAAGAGAGAAGAGTTAGTTTATACCTTCTCTAAATAATTACTAAACTTACCTTATAGTACTTAATATTATAAAGATAATATAACTTATATGTATAGTTATTATCCTTCTAGTAGGTATAGATAACCTAAATATTCTTAGGGAGCTATAGCGTATAACTAATATAAAGCTTATTACTACTTATTTAGTTATATTAATAGTTACTATTACTAAGCTCTTTTTTATTAAGGCTATACTCTTTAAGGAGTTAGTAAATTAGGCTTTTAGTATTTATAATATTAGTTATAAAAGTGTTATAGGATAAGGGAAGGTTTAATAGATATATTATAAAGGCTTAAGGATTTATAAAAATATAAAAGTTATTATAGATAGATATAATATACTAAAGAAGAAAAGAAACTAACCCTAAGAATAGAAAAAAAGTTATTACTTTATAGATAGCTAAGAGGCCTTATTAAATAATTATAGAGGTAACTATAACTTTAGATAATAAGGGATAATAGTTATTTATTATAGTAGGTACTATATATAAAGAGGTAGGAGTAGTAAATTAATAGTAATAAGTGCTATCTAACCTATTTAATAGCTTTATAATAAGCCTATTAAGAAGGGGGATAATAAGATAAAAAATAAAGTTATTATAAAGATATTATATAAGAAAAGGCTTACTAAATAAAGGGTAAGATATTAGGGATAAAATTTATAACTTAAGGATAACTACCCTTTTTTAAAGAAATAATAGGATTCCTTTAAAGTATTTCTAAATAGGGAGTATAAAGAGGTTTAAAAGAAGAAAAGTTTTAATAAATAGAACTATAGTTTAGTTACTATAACTATAGCCTTAAAAGCTTTATTATTTTTTAGTAACTATATAATAAATAAGTATTTTATTAAATAATAAAAATAATAGTACTAGGTCTAGTAAATATCGCTTAGATAAGAGGAAAGATTCTAATAAGAAGCTAGCTATAATACTTAGATATATAGTAGGGACTACTATATTTAGAAGGGGGATAATTATAAGGGATTAGATATCTAGCTAGAGGGCTTAAGGATAGCTTAGTTAGTAGAGGCTAAATAGATAGGAAGGTTTTTAGGTTTAAGGTATAGAACCCTCTATAGTGAGGACTTAGTAAGTACTTACTAAAGACTAAAAAAGAAAGAACTTAGAAGAAGTAAGTAAAAGTAGTATAGTAATATTATACTTACCTTTTAGGTGCTTCTTCTATTAGTTTGACCTAATTATGGCTTATAGCCCCTAAATACCTTTATATAAAGAGGGTATTATTAATTAACTATAGAGAATATTATAGATAAATATATTCTTTAAGATTTTATAACCTATCACTATTTATAAGGGTTTTATAATATTTATAATATTATCTTAAAATATAGCTGTTAATAGTAATATTACTTTTATAATTAAGTTTTAGAATATAGCTCCTATAATTAATATAACTTTTAGTTTATAAACTTAAAGTTTATTTAGTTCTTATAATAATATATCTTTAAATAGTAATTCTTTAGTTAATCTAAATAATAATAATAATCGTAACTTTATTTACTCTAAATATTCTTATAATTTAAATAGTTTTAGTAATACTCACTCTAATTAAAATAACTACTTACGTTTATAGTTATAACGCAGCCCCCCTATAAAAAGACTATAGTAAAATTCACCCTATATATAGGTATAATTCTAGAAACACTATATAAACACTTTAACCTATACCCTCTACTAGTTAAGGAAGATAGTATAGAAACCCTATACGTTCCTACTAATAGGTAAACCCTCTAAATATTACTATATAAAGTTAAATATACGCTTTAACTAAATAGACTAGTAGAATAGTAATAGTACTAGCTATATAGCGTAAGGCTAATAGCACTATATATAGTAGGGCTAATTATATTAAGGCTAAATAGGTTACTAAAGCTCTTATAGTAATAGCTTTACTAAACTCTCTAGTAAGGTTAATACTACTATATAAGAGATAACTTCTTAACTAAAGAGGTTATTAGAAAAGGTTTTTATAGCTAAAAGTATAAAAACTCTACTATATATAAAGCCTTATACTTATCCCTCTTCCTCTTCCTCCTCCTTATTAACCTATAATAAGTCTTAAAACTTTATAATATCTATACTATAAGAGATATATAAAAACGCTACTCCCCTATAAAGTATACCCTTTTATAAGTAAATAACTAAGGGTATTACTATAGAGGATAATATTTATATACTAAATAAAGCTTTTAAATTTAGTAAGTACTCTTTTACTAATTAGTAGTATATTATTAAGGTAGTAATAGTTAAAGCCCTTATAAATACCCTTAAAAGGGACCCTCTCTATACTATAATTAAAGTAATAAATAATAACCCTAAATACCTCTATATAGAGGCTATATATATCTCTAGC
Source organism: Colletotrichum gloeosporioides (assembly GCF_011800055.1). Lineage (NCBI taxonomy): Eukaryota > Fungi > Ascomycota > Sordariomycetes > Glomerellales > Glomerellaceae > Colletotrichum > Colletotrichum gloeosporioides. The sequence continues at coordinate 315,122 of NW_025544744.1, read as the reverse complement.
TATCCTAAAAAGTAGCTTTTCTTTATATAAGCCTTCTATAATATTAAAGTAGAGGTAGCTTGAGCTTAAGCATAAGTATAAATATAATAGGGATTAGTAAGTATACTTTATACTAATTATATAGAGAGAGTATTATTAATAACAGTATAGACTATATAGCTAATAGTAGATAGTAAAGTAGTAATAGAGATAGTATTTAATAGTTATAGTGAGGTATCTAGTGATATACTATACGCCTTATAAGGGAGCCTTAGTAAGTACTTATTAAGGAGTAGGTTATATAAGCTATATAGGCCTAATATACTTAGGATATAAAGGGTATTAAGAGCGTAATATCCTCTTAGAAAAGATATACCTTTATTTAACTCTTTAATCTCCTCTAATTATTACTTATATAATAGTTATAAACTTAATTTATTAAATTTTACTTCTATTTTTACTAATATATTATAACTACTTATAAGAGTAAGTAAAACTCTCTTTTTTCTCTTTTTAAAATAATTATAACTAACTAACTATTAAGATATCTACTCTTATTAAGAACTAATTTATAAGTTTTAAGTATTTCTTAAAGACTTAATAGGATTAAAATAACTAGATTATCTCTCTTAAGTTTAATTATATTCTTATAAGAGTTTAGAAATATATTAACTTAGATACTTTAAATACTCTAAACCTCCTTAAGTATTAATATAAGAATATTCCTAAGGTTTCTACTTTTATAGAGGAGGATTATATTTAATATACTTATAAATATTTAGAATATTATTATTATTAGACTATAGAGAGTTAGAGGTTTAAAGGTATTTTATTTACCCTTTTTACCTTTAAACCTAAGTACTTAGTAAAGCTTTTAATTAAGGATTTAATACTTTTTAATTATTATAAGTTATATCTCTATATATAGGAGATTTAAGCTAAATATAAAAGAAATATTTAAGTAATAAACTTTTATAAGTATTAAGAAATCTAAAATTAAGTTATAAAGATAATTAATAAAGACCTCTTAGACCTTATTTAGTTTAAACTCTTAATAAAAGCTAAACTTAAATAAGAGGCTTAAGGAAACACTTTTAGAACTATATTTATAATAACTTAAGGAAATACTTTTATAATTATTTTTAGAATATTTTAAGTTTTTAGAATATCTTAAGAGATAATTATAACTTATAATAAGGCTTAGACTACTATAAACTCTATAGTAAGTAGTAAAACTCCTTATTATACTTTTTAGATAGTAATTTATACTCTAAAGGAATACTTTATAAGAGGAGAATTAGTAATTATTACTACTATAAGAGAAGAGTATTTTACTATACTTAAGAAGGTATCTTATTTATTAATTAATCTTAAGGACTTCTATACTTTTTAGCTTATAGCTTTTAATAAAAAATTAAATTATAGTATTTTAGAAGTATAAAGAGTATTTATAGTAAGAAACTTCTTTTAAGTAATTAAAGTTTAACTTACTTCTAATTAGACTACTTAATATCTTTAGGACTATATAGCTTTTAAGGAGAGTAACTAAATAACCCCCTCTCTTAGAGAGATAGAAACCTTATTTAAAGGAGTTATAAACTTATAAGTTTAATAGAAAAAGGGCTATTTAAATAGCTATTTTGTAATACTTAGGGGAAGATCTAACTTATAGTAAAACTTAAATAATATTAAAATATACTTTAAACTTTAAAACTTCTTAAGTAATATTTAGGACTATTTATACTTTAATTATATAAATATAAACTTTATAATTTAGTATATTTAGTCTCCTATAGAATATATCTAAGTAAAGTTCTCTCTTATAGGAAAATACTCCTATAAATATACTTCTTAACTTACTTAGTAGTAGAAGAGTAATATTAAAAATAAAACTTTTAATAAGAAGTATAAGGCTTTTTATAAAACTTTTATTAAAAATAAGTAAGCTATAGTTAAGGAGATTAATAAGTTAAAGGGATAGAGGTATACCTCTATAAGTGTTCCTTTAAATAGGTTTACTATTAAGTTTATAGTTATAACGCAGCCCCCCTATAAAAAGACTATAGTAAAATTCACTCTATATATAGGTATAATTTTAGAAACACTATATAGGTATTTTAACCTATACCCTCTACTAGTTAAGGAAAATAGTATAGAAACCCTATATATTCCTACTAATAAGTAAACCCTCCAAATATTATAAAGTTAAATATACGCCTTAGCTAAATAGACTAGCGGAATAGTAATAGTACTAGCTATATAGCGTAGGGCTAGTAGTAGTAGTACTATATATAGTAGGGCTAATTATATTAAGGCTAAATAGGTTACTAAGGCTTTTATAACCTAGCGATAGCTTTACTAAACCTTCTAGTGAGGTACTATAAACGCTACTATAAGAGAGATAACTCCTTAACTAAAGAGGTTATCCTAAGAAGTTCTTATAGCTAGAAGTATAAAAACTCTATTACTATAAGTAGGGCTTTATACCTTTCCCTCTTCCTCTTCCTTACCTTTAAACCTATATTAATAACCTATCCTTATAGCCTATAATAAATCCTTTATAATATCTATACTATATAAAGTACTTAAGTTTATTAAATATAAGCTAAGTAGTACCCTTATCTCTATAAATAATATATAATATATTTAGAATAACTTTAACTTTAATATACCTAATAAGAAGCTCCTATTTAAAGAATAATCTAAAGAAAACTAGAAGTATATTATCCTAATAGCTTTATTAATAAACCTCTTAGAAGCCCCTATAAGTAGTAATATTATCCCTCTTATTAAGAAAACTTTAGATAATATTAATATAGAGTTTAACTATATCCTTAGTTACTTTAATAAATAGGACTTCTTCTCTAAAGTACTTAAGGGTATTAAAGAGAATATAAGCCTTATATAGAGCTTATTAATAAGTATATTTTATACTAACTAATAGAGAGAGCGTTACTAATAATAGTATAGCTACTACTAAGCTTATTAGTTTAGCATACTACTTTATTTATAGATAATATAAGGTATATTAAAGGTATTAGCTAGCTTAATTAAATAAGAAGAGAATAATAGTGATAAATAGTAGATAGCGAAGTAGTAATAGAGATAGTGTTTAATAGTAGCGTGGGTGATGCGTAAGAGAGAGGATAGGTTAATAGTTTAGTAGTCTATAGTAATTAAGTAATTAAGTAATTATAAACTATGTTATTATTAAAGTAAAGTTAAAGATTATAAGGTTGTTAACTAATATATATATATATAAGTGCGGCTGTAGTTAAGAGAGTTATAATTATATGACTAAAGGCTGTATATATTATTAAGAGGCGTGGAGTTAGGAGGTCTATTGCTCTAAGCAGGTAAAAATTACTGTGAATAGCTAGAGGCTATAGGTTTACTATTATAGCTATCCTCTAGTCTATTTTAAACCTTCCTCCCCCTTAAGAAGAAAGAGGGTTCTTAATTAAGGCTTTTTTTATAAGTACTATTAATTCTACTCCTTTTTAGTATTTAACTATTATAGATACTAAGGTATCTATTTACCTTATTAATAATCTTAATTTTTTTAAGGATTATTATAAACTAAATAAATTAGATTAAGTTATAGTTAACTTATAATCTCTTTATATTAGAGGAATAGGTATTAGAGTTTTTAAAAACTCTTTAAATAAACTTAGAGGAGTTAGTATAGAGGATTTTACTCTAAAAAATATCTCTTATATAAAAGGTTTTTATACTAATTTAATCTCTAAGTATTACTTTAAAATAGCTAGTATCTAATATTATAGAGGTACTAATAAGCTTTACTCTAGAAGTAATAAAAGTTTTACCCTCTATAAACTTATCTATAATAATAAAAGAGTACTCTTTTTTAAATATAAGCCTTTTTCTAATTACCTCTTTATTCTAAGTTACTCTTTATTATATATTAATATAAGTTATTTTAGAGAAGTTAATTTTATTTATATAGTTATATCTAATAAACCTTTATAACTACTATTTAGATTAAAACTTATATATAGTGATTTTACTTAGTTATAGTATTTTTATTTTAGATATTTTAGACTTAATATTTTTAAGTATTTAGTTTAAAATACTTAGGGGGTAAAGATTAAGAGCTTAATATAATTAAAATATAAGGAATATATAATAACTTATATATAGAAAATAATCTTAAGAGGACCTTTAGAAAACTATAATTTATATTTATACTAAAGAATACTTTAGAATCTTTTTAATTATTTAGTTACTTTATTAGAAACTTTATAGTTCCTATTTATTAAGGATAAATATTTTAGAAAACTTTATAGCTTCTACTTTTACTTAAAAATATACTTTAAAGTATTCTATATAATCTTAATATTTAAAAACTAAGTCTTTAAATAGAAAGGAGAACTTATTTATAAAATATAATAAGATAATAAGTAAGTAATTATTAGGATTTTTAACTATACTAAATATAAGAGATAAGTTAAAGAAAAGGGGATTAATTTAAAACTTTCTCTACTTTATATAAAAAGGCTTATAGGAGGTATTAAGAGAACTAGAAAAGAAATAATTACTAAAAGTATTAAGATAAAAATAGTAGTAAATCTATTAAAAGAGTTATAGGATAAATTAATACTTATAGGAATTCTCCTATTTAATATAAGTTTATACTTCTTAATAAATTAGAAGTAACTAAATAAAGTTAAATAAGAATAGTTTAAAAAGTATATAAATTTATAAGTATTAGTTTATAGGGTTTTAAAATCTCTTAACCTTTAATTTTACTAAAATAGGATATATACTTATAGTTATAAAGTATATTTCTTAAGAAGAGAAAGAGAAAGAGGGATAGAGAGAAGAGAATTCAAAGTAATTTTATATAAGTATATTAAGTATCTTATAAGATATATACTAAATATATATAATCTCTATAAAGTATAGATCTTAACTCTTAAGAGAGTAATTATTACTTATAATATTATATTTAATAAAAATAAGTTCTATTTAGAAGAGGACTTTAAAGAAGCTTTATAGATTAAGGAAACTAAAGTAATTATAGATCTTATTAAAGAATTAATTAATTTCTCTAGTTTAATCTTATAAAGATTTAATATCTTTATAGAGCATAACTTTATCTTAAGAGAAGAGGTTAGGCCTCTAGCTATTCACAGTGATTTTTACCTACTTAGAGCGACAGACCCTCCTAACTCCACGCCTCCTAACAATACACATAGCTTTTAGTCATATAATTATAATCTCTAACCACCTCTCCTAACTATAGCTACACTTATATATATATATAACCTCACGATTTTTAACTTCACTTTAATAATAATATAGTTTGTGATTACTTAATTACTTAATTACTATAGACTACTAAACTATTAACCTATACTCTCTCTTACGCATTACCTGCGCTATTAATACTGTCTCTATTACTGCTTTACTATCTGCTATTAAGTTATTACTGTTATTATCTTCTTATTCGATTAGGTTAGCTAATACCTTTGTAGTAGTTATACTATTATTAGTAACGCTCTCTCTATTAGTTAGTATAAGGCGTACTTACTAATATTTAAGCTTTATTATGCTTATACCTATACCTAGGCCTAAGCTACCTCTACTTTAGTATTATAGAGGGCTTATATAAAGAAGGGCTACTTTTTAGGATAGCTAGAGATATATATAGCCTCTATATAGAGGTATTTAGAGCTATTATTTATTACCTTAATCGTAGTATAGAGAGGGTCCCTTTTAGGGGTATTTATAAGGGCTCTAGCTATTACTACCCTAATAATATACTACTAATTAGTAAAAAAGTATTTACTAAATTTAAGGACTTCGTTTAGTATATAGATATTATTTTATATAGTAATACCTTTAGCTATTTACTTATAAAAGGGCGTACTTTATAGGGGATTAGCGTTCTTATATATCTCTTATAATATAGATATTATAAAGTTTTAGGACTTATTATAAGTTATAGAGGAAGAGGAAGAGGGATAGGTATAAGGCCCTATACTAGAGTTTTTATACTTCTAGCTATAAGAACCTCTTCTAATAACCTCTTTAGTTAAGGAGTTATCTCTTATATAGTAGTATTTATAGAACCTTACTAGAGAGTTTAGCAAAGCTATTACTAGGCTATAAGAGCCTTAGTAACCTATTCAGCCCTAATATAATTAGCCCCACTATATATAGTACTACTAGCCCTACGCTATATAGCTAGCGCTATTACTATTCCACTAGTCTATTTAGCTAAGGTATATGTTTAACTTTATACGAAGGTTTACTTACTAGTAAGAATATATAGGGTTTCTATACTATTTTCCTTAATTAGTAGAGGGTATAGGTTAAAGTNTAATAGGAATATATAGGGTTTCTATACTATTTTCCTTAACTAGTAGAGGGTATAAGTTAAAGTATCTATATAGTGTTTCTAGAATTATACCTATATATAGGGTGAATTTTGCTATAGTCTTTTTATAGGGGGGCTGTATTATAACTATAAACTTAAGAGAAGAGGTTACTATATAAATACTATAATAAAGTATAAGAAGTAAAAACTTTATTAAGAGAGCTTAATAAGTTTTATTTATACTTAAGTATACTTCTAACTTATTTAGTTAGGGATATTTTAAAAGTAATATTTCTATTATTACTCTTAAAATAATAGAGGAATTAAATATATTAAATAGGGAAGAGTATTTAACTATAGATAAGGTTACCTTAGAATTAGTAATAGAGTTACTTAAAAGATAGGACTTTTTAGATTTAGTTAAAAGTTTAAAAGAGAACTTTATTTAATTTGAGGATTAATTTAACTTAGAGAATATTAATAAAGAAGCTTTATAGCTACTATAAAGGCACTTATATACTTATAAAATATAAGAAAAGTTATACTTAAGTTAGTAAATTACCTCTATTTAAAAGAGGGCTTTTATATTTATAGTTAATATACTATTTATACTATATATTATTAAGGAGTAAATAAGGAATCTCTTTTTTATTACTTTTATATTATTCTAATAAAAAGAAAATAAAAAAGACTTATAGTATAATATCTTATACTTAATAGTATAAGGTACTATTTAGAGACTTTTAAGGAAGGAATTCCTTTATAAAATAGATCTATAGAAATAAGAGCTAAAGTTTTTTCTTAATAAAAAAGATAGATTATACTATATTATACTTCTAGTTCTCCTAAAGAGCTAGAATAATTTAGAGAAACTATCTAAAAATATATAAATATTATTCTATATAGCTACTTAGGAAGAGATTAGAAAATTACTCTATAAAGGAATATAAAGGTTAATAGACTATAGATATATATACTTAAAACCCCTCCCTCTAAAGTAAGTATTTATTTATAAACTTAATAAGGATAGCTATTTAAATTAGTATAAAGTAAGGATTTATATAAGAGGGGATTTTTAAAAGGGAGAACTAGAGGAGATATATATAGTAACCTTTATAATTTATATATTTAGAGTTATTATAGTACTTATAGTAGAGTTTAATCTAGAAATACTTTAATATAATATTATTAATATTTTTCTTAATATAGATATATTTAAGGATAAAGTATTAGTTACTTATAAGCTTCCCTTTAGAAATATAATACTCCTTATAGATTATATTATTAGGAACCTTAATAGTAAATATACTAAACTTAAAAGAGTATTTTATAAGTTTTATAATATACTACTCTTATAGTATAAAAAGTTTTATTTAATACTTAGGAGCTTAAGATTTAAGGTCTTAAAAGAGGACTTATATATCTTCTAAAACTTAAATTAAAAGATCTTTATTATCTTCTATATTAATAATATTTTTATACTATTCTATAAGGATAATAAATAATACTTAAGAAGGGTAATTAATAAGATAATAAGGGTTTATAAGATTAAAAAGTAAAGTTCTATTAAGTAGTACCTTAAGGTATCAGTTATTAGGGATTAAGTAGTTTATAAGATCTATTTTATTTATAATTTATATATATAGAAGATTACTATTTTTTTTAATTTCTATAATAAAGTATATCCCTCTATACTACTCCTATTAGGAGAACTTATAAAGAATAAAAGTTAAGTAACTCCTTAATAAATAAAGTTATTTTAAGAAATAGTAGGATCTATTTTATATATAGCTATCTTTTTATAAGTAGATATAGCCTTCCTATTTTTAGTACTCTTATAATTCCTTATAAATCCTTCTAAAGAATATTATTATATAATAAGATATATAATTTACTACTTTTTTAGTACTTACTATTTTATAGTCTACTTTAGTAGCTTAGGGGGTAAACTTAAGGGTATAATAGTTCTTCTTATTACTAGAGATACCTTATTTATAGATAACCTAGAGTTTTATTAATCCTTATAAGAATATTCTAAAACTACTAAGTCCTAACTAAGTACCCCCTAAAGGAGAATTTAAGTAAAACTAAATATAACTAGCCCTATAAAAAAGATATAGAGCTAAAATTACTAAAACTTATATATCTAGTAACACTATACCTAATAATTAAATAATTATCCTTATAACTATTAATTATATATTAATATAACTAAAAGGAATAAAGTAACTATAACTTTATCTAATTAGAATAAAAAGTATAATTATATAAATTACCTATTATAGTAATTCTTATGATTAACTAAAATAAATAAAAACTATATATTAGGTTAGTTACTATAAAAAGTATATATTAATAGAATAATAATTCCCTAAAGTTAATAATATAGTTATTATAAACTAAAGTTAATATTAAGTTAAGATTGAAAACTAAAATAATAGAAACTAATAATCTGTAATAAATCTATAAACTATAACTATAATAATACTATAGATCTAGAATATTTAAATCAGATTAAATAAAGCTATAATAATTAACTTTATAATAAGGTTTTTATAGTTAATTACCTATTATAGTAATTACTTAATTAAGTAATTACCTAACTAAGTAAAGGTTTATGAGGAAAAAATATATTATATATATAATGGATTTTTCTACTTAGAACAGATTTTAGGGAAGTAAGCAATTTAATAGTTTTATCTATTTAACTATTACTACTACTTATTATTACTACCTTTTACTTATTATTACTATTATTAGTATTATTTCTTTTATATTAATAATAACTATTTATACTAGCTATAAATAGTTATTCTTAATTATTAGGAATTTTATTATAATAACTAGTAAAACAAAAAGTTTCCCCCTTTTGCTATATTATATAATATTCCTACCCCTAATAATATTACTTTAATTATATACGCTTTTATAGATATATTATAATAATATTAAGAGGAGTAATTTAGTAGAAGGCTATAAGATAAGTAACTATTATTATATTAACTATAGAAGCTAAGCTCTTAAGTTTTAGTAAGACTATAAGAGAAATAGTTACTTTTTAAAGATCTTTTAAAGAAATTTAATTTAATTTTAGGGATATATAGAAAATTTATTATAATAATTAATAAATAATCTATCTTATTTTAAGTAATAGAGAATATATCTCTATTTATTTACGTTATATAGATATCTTTAATATATAGTTAAAATAAGAGTATAAGAAAAGAAGCTTTAAAGTAGTTTATATACTAATTTCTGAGATATTAATAGATAGATTTATAAAGAACTTTTTATAGGTAAAGTTTAAAAACTTTAGAAGTCTTCTTAACTTATAGGATATAAGATATTTAATTATATCTATAGAGCTATAAGCGAAAAATACTTATAAGAGCTTTTCTTCTTAAAACCTAAAAAGTATTAGAAAAAAGGTATAAGACCTAAGAATTCTATATAAGTATTAAACTAATTTAGCTACTTATAAAATATAAAAAATAACCCCTCTTATAAAAATTAGAAACCTATAAGTATTTAGAGTCTATTATATATAATATCTAAGAGATTAAAAACCTCTTTAAGTTTCTTAGCTTAGTTAAGACTAGAGAAAGTACTTCTTATAAGTAATATTAAGTTATAATTAGTATACTTATAAATATACTATATATAAGTATTATAAGTAATAGTAATACTTTTATAAATAAGGCTATAGTAAGGAGCACTCTTATAAATACTTATATAACTAGTAGGAGAGGAAGTAGAGTTAAAAACTATATTAAAATTATAAGTATTAAGAGTATTTATAGTAGTAGAGGTTAGGTAGATAAGAGTACTTATAGTAATAGAAGTTAAGTAGATAGGAGTATTTATAATAATAAAAGCTAAATAAATAGAAATACTTATAGTAGTAGTAGTTTAAATATAAGGGATAATATAAAAGTTTCCCTAAAAATTATATAAATAAGTAATAAGAACTAAACTAAAAGTATTTATAGGAGTAGAGGTAAAAGTACTTAAGATTATAAGGATTAAGTCTAATAAACTCTTATTATAAAGAGTATTTAATCTAAATCTCTAAAGAGTACTTTTAATTTAATATTTATAAACCTCCTCCTCTTTAACTTTAGTTTCTTTTAAAACCTCCTCTTATTTATAATAAGTAATCTTTTAGGAGTTTTTATATAAATTAATAGAAGTAAAATTAAATAGATATCTCTTAAAAACCTTATTAAGATATCTTAAATAATAATCTAAAGTATTAAAAGAGAAAAAAAAGTATTAAGTATTTATAATATTAAGAATAGAGATTTAAATAAGAGAAATACTTATAAATTAATTATTTATTAGAGAAGTATAAAAGTTAGAGAGAATAGAGGATTTATTTCTACTTTAAGTAAGTACTTTATTTAGTTTAATCTCCCTATCCTCCTAAATATCTTTTTTTTCTTAAGAGTACTATTTACTTTATAAACTATAGTTTCTTAGTAAATAATAAGAAGTATTCTTAATTAGAGGGAAAAGCTAGCTCTTAAGAGTAATATAGTTCTAAATATTAAGAGTACTTATAAAGAGAGAAAATAAAATTAAATTAAAAGTATTTATATTAAGATACTAAATACTTATAATAAGTCTCTAAGTAGATCTACTTAAAAGGACTTAATAATTAGGAGTATTTATAATAAAATAAGAAAGAGTTATACTAAAAAGATAAAGTATAAGAAATAGAGATATATTTATACTAAAAAACTCTTTAAAATAAGTAACTTTACTAAAAGTACTTTTAGGTATATTTATAGAAGTCTACTTATTTATAACCTTTTCTATATAAACCTTCTTATAAGAGGTTAGACCTTTACTCCTATTTATAAGTCTTTAGTTATATTTATATTACTTAAGTATATTCTTCTAACTCTTAATCTAATTTAAATAATACTACTTAGGAGTTAATAGAAATAATAAATAAAAAAGTTTATAAGTACTTTTATATTATTAATATCCTTAATAGTTTTATTA
>NW_025544744.1:290114-303742 GCF_011800055.1 Colletotrichum gloeosporioides | reverse complement strand
TTTTAGAGCTCTTATAGAATAAACTTATAGAGACTATATTTTATATATTTATAGAAATTATATTAGTTAATTTTATATAAATAAAAAAAGACTTTTAAGTAATAAGTATTACTTATAAAGCTCTATATATACTACTTATTAAGAGAATCTCTCTAATTATAGTTATATAAATAGTAGTTAAGAAGAAATATCTTAATTAAATATTTTCTTAAAGAGAAAGAAATAAGTATAATATTATCTTATAAATAGAAAAGTATTTACTTTTATCTTTATCCTTATCCTTACTTAGGATAAAAGTAGCTTATTTATATTTATAATTAGTAGTATTAATCCTCTTTAAAGTATAAATAAGCTTCTAAGTAAACTTTTAAATAAGCTTTTAAATAAGCTTAAGAGTAGTAGTTTTATAAGAGATAGAAGTACCTTTATAAATAAGCTAGTCTTATTTATAAGAATAGTATATAGATCTAAACTTATAAATAAGCTAACTTTACTCTAAAATAATATTAAACTTTATAAGATTATATTAAGAGATAAAATAGAAGCTCTTATTACTAAAAGACTTAAAAAGGATTATATAAAAGAGTATATAATCGAAGTAATATTATTAGGGGTAGGAATATTATATAATATAGCAAGAGGGGGAAACTTTTCGTTTTGTTAGTTATTATAATAAAATTCCTAATAATTAAGAATAACTATTTATAGCCAGTATAAATAGTTATTAATAATATAAAAGAAATAATACTAATAATAGTAATAATAGGTAAAAGGTAGTAATAATAATAATAAGTAGTAGTAGTAGTTAAATAGATAAAACTATTAAATTGCTTACTTCCTTAAAACCTGTTCTAAGTAGAAAAATCTATCGTATATATAATATATTTTTTCCTTATAAACCTTTACTTAGTTAGGTAATTACTTAATTAAGTAATTACTATAATAGGTAATTAACTATAAAAACCTTATTATAATGTTAATTATTACAGCTTTATTTAATCTGATTCAGATATTCTAGATCTATAGTATTATTATAGTTATAGTTTATAGATTTATTATAGATTATTAGTTTCTGTTATTTTAGTTTTAAATCTTAACTTAATATTAACTTTAGTTTATAATAACTATATTATTAACTTTAGGGAATTATTATTCCATTAATATATACTTTTTATAGTAACTAACCTAATATATAGTTTTTATTTGTTTTAGCTAATTATAAGAATTACTATAATAGGTAATTTATATGATTATACTTTTTATTCTAATTAGATAAAGTTATAGTTACTTTATTCCTTTTAGTTATATTAATATGTAATTAATAGTTATTAGGATAATTATTTAATTATTAGGTATAGTTTGACTAGTTGTACTAGTATTAGTAATCTTAGCCCTATATCTTTTTTATAGCGCTAGTAATATTTAGTTTTACTTAAATTCTCCTTTAGGGGGTACTTAGTAAGACTTAGTAGTTTTATAAGAGAAAGGTATAAAGCCTTATTAAGTTTATAGTTATAACGCAGCCCCCCTATAAAAAGACTATAATAAAATTCACCCTATATATAGGTATAATTCTAGAAACACTATATAGGTACTTTAACCTATACCCTCTATTAGGTAAGGAAAATAGTATAGAAACCCTATATATTCCTACTAATAGGTAAACCCTCTAAATATTATAAAGTTAAACGCGCGCCCTAGCTAAATAGACTAGTAGAATAGTAATAGCACTAGCTATATAGCGTAGAGCTAGTAGTAGCAGCACTATATATAGTAGGGCTAATTATATTAGGGCTGAATAGGTTATTAAGGCTCTTATAGCCTAGTAACACTACTATATAAGAGATAACTTTTTAACTAGAGAGGTTATCCTAAAAGGTCTTTATAGCTAGAAGTATAAAAGCTCTATTGCTATATATAAAGCTTTATACCCTTCCCTATTCCTCTTCTTTACTAACCTATAAGAAACCTTTATAATATTAGTACTTAAGCTTATATATAGATACCTTAAACTTAGTATACCTATTAATATAAATAATATATAAAAGTTTACTATAAAGTTTAATATTAATTGAATTAATAAAAACCTTTCTTTCCTAATACAGCTTAATATATATAAAGAACGTATAATTAGAATAATACTTAAGAGAGCTCTTATTAATACCCCTATAGAGGATCTTAAGATATATATTTGAATTAATAGTAAGTATATAAACTTAGTAGTAGAGGTAGATAGGGTTCTTATATACCTTATAGAGTAGCCCTTCTTTAAATAGGCCCTCTATAATACTAAGGTAGAGGTAGCCCTCTAGGGCTTAAATATTAGTGAGTACGCTTTATGCTAACTGATAGATATAGCGTTATTAATGATAGTATAGCTACTATAAAGGCGTTAGCTAGCTTAATCGAATAAGAAGACTGATAGCAGATAGTGAAGTAGTAATAGAGATAGTATTTAATAATAGTATAGGTAATATATAAGAGAGAGGATAGGTTAATAGTTTAGTAGTTAGTAATTAAGTAATTAAGTAATTATAAACTATATCGTTATTAAAGTGAAGTTAAAGATCGTGAGGTTATTTAGTATAACTGATATATATATATAAGTGCAGCTATAGTTAGGAGAGGATTATATAACTAAAGGCTATATATATTATTAGGAGGCGTGGAGTTAGGAAGGTCTATTGCTCTAAGCAGGTAAAAATCACTATGAACGGCTAGAGGCTGTATAAAGCCTTATATATAGTAGAGTTTTTATACTTCTAGCTATAAGAACCTCTTATAATAACCTCTTTAGTTAAGGAGTTATCTCTCTTATAGTAGTATTTATAGTACCTCACTAGAAGGTTTAGTGAAACTATCGCTAGGCTATAAAAGCCTTAGTAACCTATTTAGCCCTAATATAATTAGCCTTACTATATATAGCACTACTACTACTAGCTTTATACTATATAGCTAGTACTATTACTATTCTACTAGTCTATTTAGCTAGGGTATATATTTAACTTTATAATATTTAGAGGGTTTACTTATTAATAGGAATATATAGGGTTTCTATACTATTTTCCTTAATTAGTAGAGGGTATAAGTTAAAGTACCTATATCGTGTTTTTAGAATTATACTTATATATAGGGTGAATTTTGCTATAGTCTTTTTATAGGGGGGCTGCGTTATAACTATAAACTTATAGGTATTAGTTTAATCCTAGCTATAAGAAACCCTTTTCCTCTCTTCTAATTAATTAAGGACTTATTATAAAAAGTAAGTCCCTCCCTTAAAGGATCTATATATATAGTAAAGTACTAATAGCCTCTAACTAATTATTATATAGTATTAAGAATATATTATCTACTTTATTATATATAGTGTAATATAGCTTAAGTTTTCTTTTTATAAAGGATTTCTTAATAATATATTACCTAATATTAAGTATTAATATAGAGTATTAAAGCCTTAAGCCCTCTAATATAAAGTAAATAGAGGGAGAAATACCTTTATACCTTCTAATATTAAACTAAATATTACTATTTATAAAATTAAAATTATTTATATTACTCTTAAAATTAAAAAAGTTAAAACTATAAATTTCTTATTCTTAAGATTGTATTTCTAGCTAATAAGTATATAATATCTTATAAAAATTTATAATACTTAATAGCTTATCTAAAACTCTTATAAAGCTAACTTTCCTATATTTATATATTATAAGATACTTAAGATTTATAAAATACTTCTTATTTAGGAGTTTATTATAATTTAAAAATATAATATAGCGAGGCATCTAGTGATACGCCTTATGCCTTATGAGGGAGCCTTAGTGAGCGCTTATTAAGGAGTAGGTTATATAAGCTGTATAGGCCTAATATATTTAGGATATAAGGGGCGCTGAGAGCGTAATATCCTCTTAGAAAAGACACACCTTTAATTAACTCTTCAGTCTCCTCTAACTGTTGCTTATATAATATATAATTAAATAGGAACCTCTAAGTTAGATATCTTTTTTTTTATTTCTCTTTTTTATTCTTTATTATATTACTTTATTTCTAATAACTAATCTTTATAATATTAAGTCTTATAAATATTATAATTTATAACTAAATTAAGTCTTTTTAATTAACTCTTCTAAAGATAGAAATATTATAATATTATCTCCTTTTTTAATCTATTAATAGATTTTTAAAAACTAATATATTAGTTATATTATAGTTCTTCTTTTTGAAAATAAACCTCTTATTTATATTTTAATTTAATAAGTTATTTTAATTAAATACTTTTAAAAGTAATAATCTATTTTTAAACTTATTTTAAAGTAATTTTATTTTAGCTTCTTAGCTATAACTTTTAGTATTCTACTTTAAAAACTTTAGACTTCTTATAAACCTTTTTATACTTTTATTTCTTTTATTACTAAGAGTTCTCTTCTTAATATATATTAAGTTTCTTAAGTTCCTTTATAAATTAAACCTTTATTATTAATATTTTATAGTAAAGTTTTTAACATTTTAGTTATTTAAAGTTTAATTTCTTTTTATTTTTACCTAAGAAGTATAAGTTAATATAGAGTTATTTATTTATAATATTCTATCTTCTTTTAATATATTATCTCTAATTAAAACCTTTTTAATATCTAAGAGAAGTTTAAAAACCTCTTAAAATATAATAAGATTATTCTTAAAAACTAGGTTTTAATTATTAAGGATTTAGAGAACTTTTTTAATTTATATTAGTCTTCTAATAAAAACCTTTTCTAAGTTACTTATAAACTTAATACTTTATATTAAGTTTACAAATATAAAATTCTTATAAATATAATATTCTTAATATTTAGTAAATAGCTTTTTTTAGCTTTAAATATTATTAATTTTCTAGGTTTTATAAAGTACTCTTTAGATTTCTTAGTAATTTAGAGGTTTTATACTATATAAGAGAAACCTATTTATACTTTATAATTCTTATAAATATAATATAATTAAATATATTATATCTATAAGATTTATAAATAAATAGAAGTATTTAAATTTTACTTATAAAAAGAAGTAACTAAGAAGTTTCTTCTTTAATACTCCTATTTTAACTATATATAATAGATATTAATAGGCCGCTAGCTTTATATTATGAAATTTAACTAGTATTAACTGCAAAAGCTAGACTGGTCCCTTCACCCTCTACTAATAACCTTTAAGTTATATAACTACTTAGATATCTTCTTTACCTCCACGCTCCTCTAACTTTAACTATTATAATAAGCTAAGTTAACTATCTTCCTCTAGCTACCTCTATCCCTTACCCTATATTTAATCCACACTTATCTTTTAAGTCTCCTCTACTATTTAGACGTCTACGCTATAATAGATAATATCTTCTACCTTACTATATAGTCTTAATATAGGAAGAGCCTTACTACTATTAGCTATACTCTTAATATATTTACCCTTTCTAACTTACTAACCCCTTAGGCTACCTTAGCTATCTTAAGGAAGTCTATAAGGTATTTATAAGTATTAGGATTATTATTAATAGCCTTAACTATCTCTATATTAATCTTAAAGCTATATAACTCTAATATATTATACTTATTAACTATCTTTAATAGGTACTTCTAAGTGAATTTAAGTAGAGTTTTCTTAGTAATATAGAGAAAGTTACTATATTAAGAGCCTTTAATTTTATTTACTTTAGTCTTATAAATTAAGTTATTTAAGGTAGCCTTATTTAGCTTATATATAGGTATAATAAGGGGGAAAGATATTATAGTTATTATATATATAGGAGGATATAAGGAATAAACTTAAGGCTTTATTTAAAGTAGTAGTTAAGTTTTTATACTATAGCTATAAGAACCCTTTTAGCTATAGTAGTAAAGAGTTATAATATTAAGTTTACACCCTTAAGTATAGGTTTAAGCTATCGCTAGGCTCTAGTTAATAATAGTGTTATAAACGACGCTCTTACTAGTACGTTCTACTGCTCTACTACTTACCTACCTACCCTCTTCTACTAGGGATAAGTTAAGCTAAGAGTTAATAACTAGTTACACTAAGATTTATTTATTCACTTTATTAAGATTAGGTATAGGTTAAAGTACTACTATTAGGTTTAAAGTATAGGGGAAAAAAAAGTATAGAGTGAACTGCAATACCTACTTATATAGGTTAACTAGACTGCTAATANAAAAAAAAGTATAGAGTGAACTGCAATACCTACTTATATAGGTTAACTAGACTGCTAATATTATAGATATTAATATACTTTAAATAAATATTTATTCTCTCTTTTTTATTTATAATAAGTCTAATTATAAATCAGTTATTATAATAAATATCTTATATATTACTAAACTTAAGTTTAATATTTTTAAATAGCTTCTAGAAAGTTATTATCTCTTTTATTATTTATATTAAATTTAAGAGTTCTATTTTAATAATTAAAGTAGTAACTATTACTTATTAAGTTACTTTTTATTAAATTAGCTTCCTAAAAAGTATTATAAGATATCTTTATAAGAAATGATATATAACTTTATTATCTATAAAAAAATTAAATTTATAGTTATAATATAGCTCCCTTATCAAAAGACTATAGTAAAATTCACTCTATATATAAGTATAATTCTAGAAATACTATATAGGTATTTCAACTTATACCCTCTATTAATTAAGGAAAATAGTATAAATCCCTTATATATTCCTACTAATAAGTAAACCTTCTAAATACTATAAAATTAAACGTATACCCTGATTAAATAAACTAATAGAATAGTAATAGTACTAGCTACTTAGTATAAAACTAATAGTATTATATATAGTAAGGCTAATTATATTAAAGCTAAATAAGTTACTAAAGTTTTTATAACCTAGCTAATAATAACTTTACTAAACTCTCTAATAAGGTTAATCCTACTATATAAGAGATAACCTTTTAACTAAAGAGGTTATTAGAAGAAGTTCTTATAACTAAAAGTATAGAAACTCTACTATATATAAAACTTTATATTTATCCTTCTTCCTCTTCCTCTTCCTCTTCCTCTTCTTTATCCTTATTCTTATCCTAAAACCTATATTAATAACTTATTCTTATAATCTATAATAGATACTTTATAATATCTATATTATAAGAGATATATAAGAATACTAATCCCCTATAAAGTATACCTTTCTTTAGAGAGATAGCTAAAACTATTATTATAAAGTATAATATCTATACTATAAAAGAAATATCTATAACTATAAATAAAATTTAAATATTTATAAATTTACTTCTCAAAATACTAAAACAAATTATAAAATATTAAGTCCTATATAAATATTATATAGTTTATTTTATAGTAACTAGATATTCTTAAAATAGATTTATAACGAATTAAGATAGGAGTACTATTATAAATATAATATCTACTTTTATAAATATAGCTATATACAAAATATTAATTTAACTATTTCTTAATAAGTTTTAAGTTCTTAACATATTATTTATTTTTAGTTCTTTTTAAGCTTTATTTAAGTAAGTAATATTAATAAATAAGTAGTATTTTATAAGTTAAACTTCTAAATAACCTTTTAAATATATTAGTTATAAACTAAAAAGATCTTTTAAACTTTTTAGTTTTTTATAACTTTTACTCTTAAGTACTATTTAATATCTCCCTATTCTTTGATTTTATATTCTTCTTTAATCCTATTAATAACTTTATAAGTTTTATCTTTATTATCTATATAAAATAAGAGAAAAAAGTTATTAATATAGAATATAACTATAACGTTTTGATTAAGGTCTAAAAGAAGTAGAAGTTTTCTTTTAAACTTTATAAACTAAATCTCTTAAATATAGAGCTAAATTCTTTTCTACTCTAAAGCTACTAAGTCCTACTAAATACCCCATAAAGGAGAATTTAAGTAAAACTCTATATAAATAGTACTATGAGAAAGATATAGGGCTACGACTATTAATATAAGTATAACTAGTAAAACTATACCTAATAATTAAATAATTATCCTTATAACTATTAATTATATATTATTATAACTAAAAGGAATAAAGTAACTATAACTTTATCTAATTAGAATAAAAAGTTTAATTATATAAATTACCTATTATAGTAATTACTTAATTAAGTAATTACCTAATTAAGTAAAGGTTTATAAAGAAAAAACATATTATATATATAATAGATTCTTCTACTTAAAATAGATTTTAATAAAGTAAGTAATTTAATAGTTTTATCTATTTAATTACTACTACTACTTATTATTACTACTTTTTATCTATTATTACTATTATTACTACTATTTCTTTTATATTAATGATAACTATTTATATTAGCTATAAATAGTTATTCTTAATTATTAGGAATTTTATTATAATAACTAATAAAACGAAAAGTTTCCCTTTTTTACTATATTATATAATATTTCTACCCCTAATAATATTACTTTAATTATATATGCTTTTATATTTAAGCTATTGCTAGGTTCTAGTTATATTATAGATAATACCTTTATAATATTATAAATAATACTCTTATAATGTTATAAATAACGCTCTTATTAGTATATTTTACTACTCTACTACTCACTTACCTACCTACCTACTCTCTTCTATATAGCTAGAGATAAATCAAATTAAGCGTTAATAACTAGTTATACTAAGATTTATTTATATACTTTATTAAGATTAAGTATAGCTTAAAGTGCTACTATTAGGTCTAAAGTATAGGGAAAAAAAGTATAGAGTGAACTATAATACCTACTTATATAGGTTAACTAGAGTATTAATATAAGTATTTTATCTTTAACTTAGAAGTTCCTTTTTATATATCTCTAAGGTTAAACTAATCTTTAAGAAGAAATAAATTCTTATAGAAGTTATCTATATCTATTAATCTAAAATTTACTATATCTTTTACTATAAACTTTATTCTACTAATAAATTCTAGTTTCTACTAAAATTCTAGAGTAATAATAAATATCTTACTTCTAAGACCTTAATTACTTAGAAGCTTTAAAACTTATTTAGAGAGGTTATTCCTAAATAAATATTTTATAGTTTTAAAAGATTATTTAAAAATATAGAGATTATATTAAGTAATTTTAGGTATATCCCTCTTATTTTCTATACTTTATAGGAAATATTATATTATAATTCCTTTATTAATTATATAGTTATTCTTATCTAAGATATTAAAGCTTATAAATATATTAGAAGCTAAAAGTAGCTTTTTTATTTTCTCTATTATAGTTTTTATAACTATAAGTTCTATATATACTTTTAGTATTCTTTTTTAAATAAAACTTACTCTTAATCAATATAATATTTTATAAGATAAAACTTTTTTAAATATTAAAATTAAGATCTTATAGAGGTTATATATATTAAGTATATACTTTATAAGGTATCTAATATAGCTATATAGAACTATTTTAAACTCTCTTCTCTCTATCCCTCCCTCTCTTTCTCTCTGAAGAATATATATTTTATAATTATAAATATATATCTTTCTTTAATAAAATTAAGTTTTAAGGTTTTATAATATATTATAAGTAAAAATTTCCTATATTTAGATATTTTAAAACTATTTCTCTTTAACTTTATTAGGGGACTTCTAGTTTATTAATATATAAGAGCTTATATTATATAAGAAGATATTTATTAGAAGGTATAAAGGTACTTCCCCCTCTATTCACTCTATACTAAAGGGCTTAAAGCCCTAATACTCTATACTAATACTTAATACTAAGCAATACGCTACTGAGAAACCCTTTATAGAAAGAAAACTCAAGCTACATTACGCAATATATAATTAAGTAGATAATATGTTAGAAGGTATGAGGGTACTTCCCCCTCTAATTCACTCTATACTAGAGGGCTTAAGGCCCTAATACTCTATAATAATACTCAATACTAGGCAATGCGCTGCTGAGAAACCCTTTATGGGAAGAAAACTCAGGCCGCGTTGCGGTACACGATTGGGCAGACGATACGCACACAATACTATATAATGATTGGCCAGAGGCCGTTGGTGCCCCACTGTGCATGTGGGTCCCTCAAGGGAGGGACCCACTTTTTGCAGCGGGTCCTTAACCAATCAGAAGAGAGGAAAAGGGGTTCCTGTAGTTGGGATCGAACTGACGCCTATGCGTTTGGGTAACGCATAGGCCTGCTAGGCGCACACCACTGCGCCATACAGGATTAAGTAGATAATATACATATATGTATAATACTATATAATAGTTAGCTAGAGGCTATTAGGGCCCTACTATATATATAGGTCCTTTAAGGGAGGAACCTACTTTTTATAGTAGGTCTTTAACTAATGAGAAGAGAGGAAAAGGGGTTCTTATAGCTAGGATCAAACTAACGCCTATACGTTTAGGTGACACACAGGCCTGCTAAGCGCATACTACTGCGCTATATAAGTATAAGAAGATATTTATAAATACTAATTTATTTTATAATTTATATAAGAGTCCTACTAAGTTTAATATCTATATGTTTTATATAATTATTTCTTTTCTTATCCTCTATCCCCTACTAATTAGTTCTTCTATATAAAGTAAGAGAAATTTAATATTAATACTATTTTCTTAAATTTATTATTAATATTTAGTTATTCTTAAAACTATAATAATAGATCTACTAATATCTTACTTAATTCTATATATAAGGAGTTCTTTCTATATAAAAACCTAATTCTTAAAGGTTTATAATACTTAGAAGACTTTATAGTAGGTCTTATTTCTAAAATAAAACCTAAAAAGTTTTCCTATACATTTATCCCTGATTATAAAAAACTATAGAATTCTTAAATAAACTTCTAAGTAGTTAAGTAGATTTTAAGAGATTTACTAATAAAGGTATTTACTCTTAAATTTAAATAATCTTTAAGTATTATCTTTATATATAAACTTAAGTTTATAGTTATAACGCAGCCCCCCTATAAAAAGACTATAGTAATATTCACCCTATATATAGGTATAATTCTAGAAATACTATAAAGGCACTTTAACTTATACCCTCTACTAATTAAGGAAAATAGTATAGAAACCCTATATATTCCTACTAGTAAGTAAACCCTTATATAAAGTTAAACGTGAACTTTAGCTAAATAGACTAATAGAATACTAATAGTACTAGCTATATAGTATATAGCTAGTAGTACAATATATAGTAGGGCTAATTATATTAAGGCTAAATAGGTTACTAAAGCTCTTATAGCTTAGTAATGCTACTATATAAGAGATAACTCCTTAACTAAAGAGGTTATTAGAAGAAGTTCTTATAACTAGAAGTATAAAAACTCTACTACTATATATAAGGCCTTATACTTATCCCTCTTCCTCTTCCTCTTCTTAACTTATAATAAATCCTAAAACTTTATAATATCTATACTATATAAGGAATATAAAAATACTAATCCCTTATAAAATATACCCTTTTTTAAGAAAATAATTAAAGCTATTACTATAGAATATAATATCTATATATTAAATAAAACCCTTAAATTTAGTATATACTCTACTTTTAATTAGAAGTACTTTATTATAGTAATATTAGATATAGTTCTTAAGAATATTTCTAAGAAGGACCCTCTTTATACTATAATTAAGGTAATAAATACCTCTTATAGCTTTAAGGTAGAAGCTATATATATCTCTAGCTATCTTAAAGAATAGCCCTTTTTTATATAAGCCCTCTATAATACTAAAGTAGATATAGTTTACGCCTAAATATAAGCCTAATAGGGATTAATAAGTACGCCTTATACTAATTAATAGAGAGAGTATTATTAATAATAGTATAGCTATAAAGGTATTAACTAGCCTAATTAAATAAGAAGACTAATAGCAGATAGTAAAGTAGTAATAGAGATAGTATTTAATAGTAGTATAAGTAATATATAAGAGAGAGGATAGGTTAATAGTTTAATAGTCTATAGTAATTAAGTAATTAAGTAATTATAAACTATATTATTATTAAAGTGAAATTAAAGATTATAAGGTTATATATATATAAGTAAGTGCAGTTATAATTAGGAGAGGGATATAGTTAGAGATTATAATTATATAACTAAAGGCTATATATATTATTAAGAGGCGTAGAGATAGGAGGTCTATCGCTCTAAGTAGGTAAAAATCACTATAAACAGCTAGAGGCCCCTTTTTAAACTTTAATATACTCTTAAGTAGTAAAAACTTTATAAATTTTAAATATTTTATAATATATAGATATAAAATATTATTTTATAAGAATTCTAAGTAAAGTATAATATACTATAAGTTTTTATATTATATATTTATTAACTAAGAAAGTAATCTTAAGAATAGGAAACCTTTTAATTTAGCTTCTTAAACTTTTAAAGTAATATAAATAAATCTAACTTTATAAATAGTAATATTTAGTTTATTACCCTTTTAAATAAACTTAAGAGGAATAATAATATACTCTCTATAGTTACTCTTTCAGTATAAATTACAATACTTAAGGTTAGAATAATAATAATAATAGTATAAACAGTTACTATTATAACTATTACTTACTATATAATAGAGATATTCTACTTTATTTAGCTTATTACTTTTATAATTATAGTTATTATTACCCTCCTTAGTAATATAGATATTTAAAATTAATTAGTTTATAAACTAAGAATAAGAATTAATAAGACTTATTTCTCTACTTTTAAAATAAATAAGAAGTATTACTACTACTATTTTAAAGAAATTAAGACTTAATAAGGGTATATAAAATACACTTTAGAGGAAAATAAGTAATGAAATTTATAAGAAGTAAAAGAAAAAAAAAATAAACTTTTAGTAGATTTAAATTAGTCTTTAGTAAAGTTATCTTTATAGATAATAATAAAGATAGTTTAACTTATAAAGAGGTATTTTAATATATACTTCTACTTAGAAAATAAAGAAATATAAATCCTTATTTATTTATAATACTTAAAAATATTAATTAAATTAAGGTCCTCTAGAATAATCTTAAAGTAACTAATTATATTACTTTTAGTATATTTAGTAATAAGGGTAAACTTCCTATAGATAAGTTTTTAAAGAATAACCTCTTTATAAGTAGAAGTCTTAATAATATTACTAGTAATAGATTTATAAAGATATAGGTATAAATAAACTATAATAAAAACATTCTCTCTAATAGTTTTACTATAAATAGTTCTAAGAAAGTATTTATAAAGGTATAAATATAAATAANTATTAATAATAAAAATAGATATAATAATAATAAACTATATATTAAGATTATTAGAGACTCTTAAGTATTACTAATAGTATAAGTTATCTAATCTCTTAAGAAAGTATTCTATTTAGTTTATATTTTAAAGTAATATATATAGGTACTTTTATAAAATATAATAATAGTAAAGTTTATAAAATAAAAAATAACTCTTAATAGAAATATTAAAGATATATAGCTTCTTATGAGGTATTATAATAGTAAAAAGTGAAAGAGAAGGGAGATTAAAGAAATAAAAAAGTTATATAAAGGAGAGAAGATTTTTATATATAATTTAGAAAAAATCTTCTTCTTTATTTATATTTAATTAAATAATTACTCTTATTTATAAATATAAAATACTTAAATTAGTATAGTTTTATATGTTTATAAA
>NW_025544744.1:287086-289918 GCF_011800055.1 Colletotrichum gloeosporioides | reverse complement strand
TATAGTACTTTAATTATAATATAACTAGTATAAGTTTTATAAACTTATAATTTAAGAATACTTAGGAGGGTAACTTCCTCTTAAGTAATATATTCCTTTTTATAAACTCTTTAGTCTCTTCTAACTACTAGCTCTTACTAAATAGCATAAGTAATATATAAGAGAGAGGATAAGTTAATAGTTTAGTAGTTAGTAATTAAGTAGTTATAAACTATATTATTACTAAAGTAAAGTTAAAGTTTATAAGGATATATATATATATATATATATATAAGTAAGGTAGTTAGAAATTATAATTATATAACTAAAGGCTATATATATTATTGGAAGGCGTAGAGTTAGAAGATCTATAGCTTTAAATAGGTAAAAACTAGATTAAAGGGCTATAGGTTGTAAATTAATATTAATAATTATAGTATAATAGTGTTTCTTAAAGATATAAATAATTATATCCTAATTCTTAATATACTAATAATATTAAGAATAATATTATCTAATAAGATTATATAAATAACTTAGATATTAGCTATAAAAATAGATTATTAATATATATAAGATTATATAAGCTTTAGCCTTATAAGTAAAAGCTATAATATCTATTTAAAAGTAAGACTTAATTTAATATTAATAGTCTAGTTAACCTATATAAGTAGGTATTATAGTTTACTCTATACTTTTTTTCCTTATACTTTAAACCTAATAGTAGTACTTTAACCTATACCTAATCTTAATAAAGCAAATAAATAAATCTTAGTATAACTAGTTATTAACGCTTAGTTTAACTTATCCCTAGTAGAAGAGGATAAGTAGGTAGGTAGGTAGGTAGCAGAGTAGCAAAATATACTAATAAAAGCGTTATTTATAATATAGCTAAAGCCTAGTAATAGCTTAAACTTATACTTAAGGGTATAAACTTAATAGTATAACTCTTTACTATTATAGCTAAAAGGGTTCTTATAGCTATAGTATAAGAACTTAACTATTTAAATAAAACCTTAAGTTTATTCCTTATATCCTCTTATATATATAATAACTATAATATCTTTCCCCCTTATTATATCTATATATAACCTAAGTAAAGCTATATTAAATAACTTAATTTATGAGACTAAAGTTAATAAAATTAAGGGCTTTAAGTATAATAACTTTCTCTATACTAATAAGAAAACTCTATTTAAATTTACTTAGAAGTACTTATTTAAGATAGCTAATAAGTATAAGATATTAAAGTTATATAACCTTAAAGTTAATATAAAGATAATTAAGGTTACTAATAATAATCCTAATACCTATAAATATCTTATAAGCTTCCTTAAGATAGCTAAGGTAGCTTAAGTAATTAAATATTAATAAGTTAGAAAGGGTAAATATATTAAGAATATAGCTAATAGTAGTAAGGCTCTTTTTATATTAAAACTATATAGTAGGGTAGAAGATATTATAATAGTATAATAGTATAGAGGCTTTAGGGCCCTTATACCTAGTAGAGCTTATAGTATAGATATCTAAATAGTAGAGGAGAGGAATATAGGTATAGATTAAATATAGCGTGAGAAATAGAGGAGACTAATAGAGATAGAGATAGCTAGAGGAAGATAGTTAACTTAGCTTATTATGATAGTTAAAGTTAAGATATCTAAGTAGTTATATAACCTAAAGGTTATTAGTAGAGGGTAAGGGGACTAGTTTAGCTTTTATAGTTAATACTAGTTAAACTTCATAATATAAGGCTAGTAGCCTAAAACTTAATTTAATAGTTTCTTATAAATATCACTTAGTTATTAATTATAAGAATCTTATATACTTACTACTTTAAACCTTAATTAAGCTTTAACTACTTATTACTTATTCTTAATAATAAGCACTTTAGTATGCTCTACTATTAGTATTAAGTATACTTATAAGTATAGAGAAAAACTAATATTTATATAGCTATACTTTCTACTAATTATATATCTTAATTATACTATAGTATTACTTTCTTAAACCTATATAATTATATATTTAAGCTTCTAACTAATAACCTTTATATATCTTAAAACTTAAATATCTGTTAATTAACTTTAAGTAGCTTAAAATATATCTTTACTTATTAAAAAGCACTTTAAATCTTTCTATATATTTATATAACTTATCCTTAACTTTATACGTTATTTAAAAACATACTCTTTTACTTAGTATATATATAATATAGTAGTATAGAGTGCTAGCGTAAGGTATATAGCTTAAAGCTAGTGCTATCGCTAGTATATATATAGGCTTATAGTGTTATTATACAGATATTACTTTTTCTCTATACTAATAACTATAATAATTAATATTATAGCGTAGGCGCCTTTAGTAATAAAGTAGTAAGCTATATTATAGCTTAGTTAGTTATATTTTAAGTCCTAAAGCTTTAATTTATATAGTCTTTAGAAGTAGATATAAAACCTTACTTTATATAACTAATCAGCCTCTATAACTAGTTAGCTAAATCTAGTAGTAGTATACTAAAATCCTAGTTTATTCTTAGCTTTCTATACTTATAGAACTTAGCGATAAATTTATAAAACTTTCTATACTTATATAAATCTATATAGAGAAAAATAATAAACTGTTTATAAAATTTTATATTTAATACTTATAGATATATTCTATTAATAGTATAAACTAGTAAAAAAGTTAATACTTTCTGATAATTTATATATAAACCTTAATACTTCTAATATTATAAGAACTAATTATATATACTATATATAAATATACTAAGACTACTAAATTCTAAGTAAAATAAAAGCTTACTAAAAATATACTACTTTTATTTTATACTATTTTCTTTTATTTTAATTT
>NW_025544744.1:227572-287003 GCF_011800055.1 Colletotrichum gloeosporioides | reverse complement strand
TTATATTATATAAACTTAGATTCTTTTTATAATTATAAGATCTATTATAATATCAATTTCTCTAATACACTTTATAAAATATAGTACTAAACTATTTCTAAAAATAAAATATTAAATTATATACTATTCTTAGATTTAACTATATAAAGCTATATAAAATAGTAAAAAATAAATTAAAAGTATAAGTTATAAATTATATACTAAAGATAGTATATATATTTCTAAAGATTTTAATATTATTTATTTTATATTTATTATAGTTATTTTCTTTTTACCCTCAGTTTCCAGATTCAGCTGATTAGTTATAGGGGCTGATCAGTTATGTGGGGTGGGGTCTTAGATCTGATCCATTTCTGAATGGTGCCGGTTTGGCACGATGCTCCCGTTGCGACAGAGTCTGGTCAAACCTTGAGTGTAGAGCGCACCTCCGCCAGCGAAGACTACTTCTCGCAACTTTCTTCAGACATGTATCAGAGTCAAATAGCCACGTTTGCCACGATAATCCGACCGGAACGCTTCCCAACGTCCGCTTGCCTGACGCGCGCTAGCTGACGCGACGCACGCTTCGCTAGGTAGCCAGATGGCCGGGCGCGGCTCCCACACAGATGCGTACGGCCCGTTATACACATCTGGATCCCCATAATGATATCCAGGGCGGCATGTCGAACAAACGCCAGACCGACCCTACCTCCCCATCCGCGAAGGAGCGCACATGGACGATTCACCCTGATGCCACTCTAACGGCGGACCTTTAGCAGTCCCGCGGGGCTCTTCTGCCGGCGGGAACTTTTAGGCGGGAGCTCGCTCGCTGGGCTGAAGCTTTTTACGAGACTAAGCTCCTCAATCAGTGGGAATTTTCTGCAGAGGAAAAGCTCCCATTGAAAGGGGAGTTTGGGGACCAGGCGAAGACGCGTCACACGTGGCGCACTGGCGCACGAGGTGCTGATTCCTATCGCATGCCGCATGTTCTCCACCGAGGCCGCACGCTTCGCGAAATCGAGCGCGAAGAACCTCATCAACCGTCCTCCTCGCCTATATCGGCGCTGGTCCCCTGCGCACGACGAATCTTCAAGCCTTCCGCCGGAAGCAGCAGAGCACTGCGGCGACTTCGATGTTTGAGACCAGGAGGACGCCCGTGAACGGCATCTCGAAGACAGCTGGCGAAAGGCGTGTGGCGTGACGGGGGCTGTTCGGCTTCGATCCGGCTCACAAGCGTGATCCGGTTCCCGAGGGTTTCCCCCGCGGCGGCGGCCGTCATCACCTAGTTGACGACAGCAACGTCGCAGCCATCTTTGACACCGCAAAACCGTGAGAACCGCCCCGGCGCACGAGCTTGAAATTGCGCAGGACGAAAAGGGCCACCGGGTCTGCTTCCGGTGTGATAGCGAGGTCATATTCGCAACGGAGGGATGGTCCTCGAGGGTTGATGCTCGGCAGGTGATCGAATCCACCGATGTGCCTCGTGCTGCCGTGACCGAACTCGAAGTGCTCGTGGCTGATTGAATACGCATCTGACTGCGATATGATGTCACCGAGCAAACGTTTCTGCGTGTTCTCGATCTGATCGATGGTAGAGCGCCTGCTGCGAGCAATGGCGCGTCGACCGAAGGCATTCGGTCAGCATATCCACAATCGAAGGCAGAAGTGGTCGGGAACGAAATGCTCTGGTTGCTCTTCAGCTTTCCGACGATTTTATGCGCCAGTTTTGATGCTGGGGCCACCTACTAAGAACTCGCGCGGATATCTTGAATTCATTAACCTAGAAGGCCTGCGCCTACGCGGCTGATGGCGAGCTGTGCAATCTGTCGGACTCGGTCGCGCTGTCCAGTTGGTTGGAGATCGTGCCGCGCCCGTCATACCGAACCGGTGCAGGGGTTCTACTCTGGCACGCGGGTCACAATTGGTGCGACGATCGAGCACAACTCTTGCACCGATATCTCGCTCGAGACTGCGTTCAACGTCAAAGACCTACCCAGCAATCAAGACGAAGATGCTGGAGATCGTCTGCTGCAATGCGCCATTCGCAAGGAGGACCGGAGCCACGAGAAGGCGAAGGCGGTGTTCACTGCGGGGAATAAGGTGGAACTCAGCGGACCATGACGTCGGGGTCTTCAGCCAGGGAGACTAATTCGATCTCTGCTGTGACCCGTACATGGCTTCGACAGGTCAGTTGGTGGAGCGTTCAAGTTGGTAGCATTCTGTTCTTCAAAAAGAAGCACAGGACGGGCCGCATTTGCATGAAGTAGCCCCTTTCGATCTCTGCACCTGCTACGACGTTAGCAAGGGCCTGGCCGTCCTCGTGCGTGAATCCCTTGGTGGATGGCAACTGCTTGCAGCTCAACACCTACCATCACCCCCAAAAGGTGGATGCGGCGGGCAGTCCGCGACGCACGTCATCCAGGGACTTGGTGGACCGTCGGAAGAGGATGCTGCGCCGACTCCCCAATCCGACTCAGATCTTTGGTGTCGTTTACATGGTAGAGCACTGTAAAGGACACTAGGGTAGGTGGTGCCTGACTGCCCAGAAGTATGTTGAGACCGGTTTCGGGGCAGCTACTCGGCCCGGCCCGTGCCTGCATCTAAAACACCCTGACGGATTGAACCCTGGAGGCGGCGCAGGATTCCAGGTTACTTAAGGTGAGAGAAGGTACTCCACCTCTCTTCATGGAAGCCAAGCCCGCGCAGTTGTGCTTTGTGGCCACCCTCGCCTGTGTCGCATATCATACCCACTTGTTCACGTCGCTGAGATCTGAAGCTGTCAGCCTGATGTCTTGAACTGCCTCATGCACTCAATCACGTCACTCATGGGACGGTAGGCCTGAACAATGGAAGCAGCAGTCTTAAACGTCGGCTCTTCTGGAAGCGCTCGAGTAATCCTGCTGTCCATAAACTTGCCACAAACTGCGGTTGCGTATGTCCTCGCTGCTATGCGGTCAAACGATATCCAGTGCCCTTCTGATTAAGACCAATCTGCATCACCATAGAGCATATTTGATCCTGACGGCGTGTGTCCCCAACCGCCTCCCCTCGGAATGTTTCCATGCCCTCGTCCATCTGCAGTGTTTTATCCCCCCCCTTCGAACATGATTATAGCGACTGAGGTAACATCACACGCGCATACCCACCTCTCTTCAGCTTCTCGTAGCAAAACCTTCAGCTCGCTCAACCTCCGTCGTGAACCTGATCCCTTCCTGCAGGTGATCATCCGGATTGTGGGAGCATAGCACGCCATCACGAGTATGCCAAGGGTGCCGGCCGCAAGACACCGATGGTCGGACGCATAGGGAAACACCGCAGCTTGCAATACCGCTGGAGAGGTTATTCGAATTCTTTCAGTGTCGATGAGATGAGAAGACTCCGTAATAAGTGTGTGT
Source organism: Colletotrichum gloeosporioides (assembly GCF_011800055.1). Classification (NCBI taxonomy): domain Eukaryota; kingdom Fungi; phylum Ascomycota; class Sordariomycetes; order Glomerellales; family Glomerellaceae; genus Colletotrichum; species Colletotrichum gloeosporioides. The sequence goes on along the minus strand of NW_025544744.1, from coordinate 283,629 downwards.
CTGTGTTGTCAGCCTACCCATGTTCTTGACGGGTAGAACCTGGTTGTTCTCCGTCTGGGCTATTGACAAGGTGAAACCAAGACTGGAAGTTTGGTTATTGAAAAGCTTATATGCAGGTTCATTTCAGAGATATGGTAACTATGCGGACGTCCTTGCGTTCTTCTTCTATGATGACTCAACTTGTTGGTAATAGAAATGAGAAGCAGGCTGACATCCGCGAGGTAAGATTATGGGCGTTGCTGAACGACTACGACGTTTGTTGAGGCGGCGACAGCGACTAACAGCCAGAGCTGCTTACATATATAGTTGAGTTGAAAAAGTGGGAATCCTACTCCTGCATGGCCTAAGAGTGCATCGTGTAGGACGCGACCCCTTTATTCAAACTCTCAGCCTCTGTCCTTTAGAACAGGGGACCCCTTCTAACTCACAAGGCCAGGTTTCGCAGCCGAACTTCTGAGTCGGCTGTGTTCCGCTTCACTATGAGATCCTCCTTCGTCTTTTGACCTGCTGCGGGCTAGACTGAGTATTGGCCTGATAGATTGTACCAGATACTGAGTAGTCTTGCTCGCTGATTCCTAGTTACCCCTCCGGCAGTGTCTCCGGTGAGATGATCGAGGTGGACTCAGTTGTTCTGCGGTTGCCCTCCCAAACGTGACGAACAGGCTTCGGCTCAGCGTCTCAGGAGGTCATTCTCTAATATCAACGGTGCGGAACTTTTGCAACCAGTGGAGTAGCCTTGTTGGGGTGAACTTTTGAGGAAAATTCGCTACTCGCCCCGATTATCGTCAGCCCATCGGCGACGAGAGCGGGGAGCTGAAAGAATCAGTTGTTTTAGCACGTGCGACTACGGATCTAGAGATGTCTGAATTACCTTAGGGATATTCAGATCGATGCTTGTAGATGATGCCGCCAAAGGACGTCTCGGCGACGCTTCGTTCCCCGCTGAGAGTAGGAGGTCAATTTACTTGGAGTGAGCAGTCAAAGACGAACAGCTCTGACTGGATACAATCCATCCAGGCCGTGAAAGCTTCTGACGGGTTCCGATACCTATTTTAGGACCCCGGGAGCTGCGAGGCTGCATTGAGGACGTGTCGGGGCAACTGATTTGCAACGGGCCGAGTAAGTAAGTATGGATTTGGGTTCTTCGGCGCAAAGTGGGATCGGGTGTTGCAAAGGTGTGCCTGCTTTTGGAATGACCGATTGGACAGGCTTCAACGAAGTCAGCGCCGCACAAGGGCAAAGGCGTGCACAGGTGACAGGACGAAGAAGAGACTTGCGTCAGGCAACAAAAGTGTGACGATTTGCTCGTCCAAACACGAAGATTAATGAAGCTCTGCCGGTCTCTAGCGGGGGGTCTCGGGGCACTGAATGGCTGCTGTGGACAGTGAGAGATGCCCATCGGATCGGAATACTGCCCAAGGGTTGCCACATTTCTAGCTATCTTGGATCGACTGGTGACCCGGCGTAGAGCACCACTGCTGCTTGCTGCCTTCGTCATGCTTCATTTTTTGCCATTTGTCGCTCTGGTAGTCTGTTTCTGCTTGCATGGCAGTCTCGCCAATGACCTTGGAATGACATCTTGGGTGACGGGGCCACGAAGCGGAGGACTGAACCAGTGGACGGGATAGATGCGATGTTGCGGTTGTGGCAAATTCCAAAAGAGAGGGGTTAGCTTAGTTAGAAGGTGCCTCCCTCGCTCAACAACTGGGACTCCTAAAGATAAGGGAGAAGGTGCTGAGCCGGTCTAGTCGGAGTGAGACGGGACGGCCGCCCCGCTCGACACCGGACACTCTAGCTGCCCGCAAAAGAATGCAGCCATTTGGCATCTATGAATCTATCTTGCACTCTAAGCCCTGTCACCCATTCTGTAGCTTGTTTCATCACGCCGACCTTCATTTCAGACCAGATGGCGGTTCTAATGTTCGCTATTCGAATAGCACGAGCGCTTCTTACGTGGCTGAGAAGCACCCGAGGCGTCTGCGATTACCTGACAGGTTCACATCACTCAGATTTGTCACCAACACCTCACAACTCAATTTGAGTTCTATCTTGACTGTTTGAACAGAAAACATTCGTCGAGAGCATGAAGCGATACCCTGGCGGTGTCAAGAGGAGCATTGCGAGAGTCTTGCGAGAGAAGACTCCCTACGAACGCTTTTTCCTTACTGCCTCGACCTTGATCAACTGAATCGATAGATACGTCGATGCTGCTTCACCGACCTTCAAGACCAGCAAAAGCCTTAGTTATAGAAGAAGACGGAGAACGAGGTGAAGTAGAAGGATATCTTCATGGACTTGGAAGGTAACTTCTATTTGCCCTCTTTCAGGTATTCATGCGTTGATGCAAAGCTTGAGACCTATGCAGGTCTCAACTCCAAAACGACGCATATAGCTCCAGCAGAGAAACACAGGCAAAGAAAGTCCCACTTCTACTGAGGCTAAGCGTCGCAAGCACAATGGAAGCGGGGTTAGACGACCTGGTCGCCTTCTCAGACGACGCCGCAGCTGATCGAAGGGTGACGATGTCACCTACCCCATCAAATGGATCAGCAGCAATTTCGCCTGCAATCCTGGCGATACATTTGTTGCCACAGCCGGCAACGCCTCATGGGCATGTTGTACCGGTATGGACGTGGAAGAGTAATATCCACACAGCGTTAGTGGACGGGAGGTTGGCCATGAAGAGCCGCATTGAGCGGCCAGTGCTCTACGCGTGGCTGCCACTTAACTATAAAATCTTTTCCCACTTGCGTCCTTCACATCAGCTATTGCAAGAGCTGGGCCCAAGTCCGTGTCTACTGAATGTCCCTTCGTCGCCGGGTACTTGCCGGGTGATACGAGGTTCGGTGCCATGGGAGCTACCACGTGTTGCCGTAGTATTAAGTACGGCACCGGGCGGGTCACGGTGGCCGTGGTAGATTTGTGGAAGGGTTTTTAAGAGTTACCACTGGTCCTTGGAACCAACTCCTGGCAAGTAGCTTGCTCAGACTTCGGTCTTGCGGAGACATCCGGGAGAGCGTGTCCAAGACATGCGATTTGTATGCGTGGGATGCTTTTTCGATGTTGAAGCTTGGGAGATACGTTCCACGGAATTAGGGGAGCTGACGGAGGCGGGGATTGGGCCGGTGAAGCGAGTTACGGCGATTTCACTGCCCACGGACGCCTGACGCGGAACGTGGCGATCGCCGTGCTGTGTCGAGGGCCTGGGATATCCGACGCCACAATAACGATGCCACACTGCTCTGGAACAGGCGTCTTGTCGTAACAACCAGCGGGAATCGTCTGTCATGCCAGAGAGAGGCAAGTCTCCCGAGGTCACCGCCAGCAAGGCTGATAGAAAACCGACTGAGCTTGTCCGGGGCTTTCATATTGGCGAATTTGATCTTCACCGCGCAACACTTATGGTCTCACCGGCGTCTGTCAGACGGTAGAGGTGCTGTTTCATCGCATGCAGCAGCACAGAGGAGCCATGTCAACAACAGCTAGGGAACGAGCATGCATTCAGTTCGGCGGAATAAGGACCAAGGTTCACACCGGTGAGACAATTCTCGCAGCGGAGCGAAGAGCAGGCTGTCGCTTTTCACATTCCATCCGGCAGTAACGCCATCCGACAGTTGAGCAGAGGCCTCCCATCCACCGACATAGCCACAGGACTCCCGTGCTGGGTCGATATCGCTGCAGGCGACATGTGCATCCAGCACTCCATCTTTGTCGATGGCCTAGACACTGTTCTACGATTATTTCAGAGCCATCTAGTCTAGAGCGGCAGGTGAGTTGAGCTCCTGCCACCAACTGCCGCCTGTTCGTCATATGCGACGTCGCCGTTGACATGATGGATTGCCCTCTCGGAGGGAATCTTTCCGCACGCCTGTTCGACGGTGGGAAGTTAATGGCCGCGATAAACTCGTTCCTCTGTATGTGGCACCCGATGACACCGGCCTTGTACGCGGTATCCCCTGTCGAGCAGACACGAGCCAAATTGAAACATCATGTTGTTGGAAAACGAAGGCCTTCGAAATAATCAGTTAGAACACACGCCTGTCGAGACTGGAGCTGCACATAACCTTGGCGGAAGGGCTGGACAGCGACAAAGAAGGCTGCATAGCTTCCCAGGCCAAACGCAACAGTAGCCCTTGCTGCCACCGCCTGTACGACTTGGCGAGAAAACCCTGTCCTGGCAGCCAATGTCTGCAGCAGTGACAGTCCTCTGCTCAGACGCAGCGATGGTCTCCGCAGAGGAAAGTCGGCCAGTGCTCAGCTGTGCTCTGGCTGCATCCTTTCGTCCCAGACGCTCCGAGAATGGCCATGTCGATCGTTCGCGTGAATCTTTGTGGATGAGTTGAACACTTGTTGGTTGGCCGTCCACTCGATGTGGCGGTTGAGCCAGCCAATCCTACAATCACTCAATCATGTCGCCTCCAGCCCCCCCCTCCCCCCCAATGTACAAGTCCAGGCCGATGTTGATGCCGCGTACGATCATGCGGAGCGTCCGACTAGGTTTCACAGTGCTTGTTTCTGTGATCATCAAGCCCCTCGCGAAAGGGGAGATTCTTGTGCACCAGTGTTGTGCTGTCACTGTCGCCTGGCACCCGCGACGCCACGGCAGCAGGACTGGTTGTCGTTGAATCAGAAGGCGTCCGCACCCTCGCCGCTCGCAGCCGAATGACATGTCTCCATGGAGCCGACCCCTTACGACCACGACGGCTATGTTGAGACGTTTTGAAAACTCATAGAACGTGGCGCAAGCGATGTTTTCTTGGCCAAACACCGTTGGAGACTTTCCGCATCTAGCAATGATGTCAACAAGCGTTGCGTCAGAGATGACCGAGAATGGCGAGTTGTTTCACTGCCTGATGGCCCTGTTCTTGTAAGGCACTGCACAGCGAAGAAGCTGCTCGATCGAACCAAACCCTTTCCTTCTGAGAGTCGTCACCCAGCTGATTCGCGAATTTGGATAGCAGGCTCGCCCAACAGGCTTGCATCTTGTGCTGTCTATCTGAACGAGCGCGATAACGTTACCGACACTAGACACACGGCCATGAAGGCGAATATTTTCCCACCCACCCGATGCGAGAGGACGGGAAGCCCTGGCGACGCCTCATCATTAATATCTAATCACATACTGTCTCGTTGCACAGCAGCCTCTGTTGAGGAGTCCACGAGCACCAGAGCAACCGAAACGGCTGGTAAGGGAACGCCGACCGCCGCACTGCAGTCCAAAACATTCCTCCCATGCTGTTGTCTTTGCTGTGGCCCAGAGCCCTAGGCATGTAATTATCAAGAAGTTCGACTGAGGGCTTGCGGCTGGTGGAGTTCATCGCCTCTTCAGACAGGACGAATTACGACGCTGGGGCACTGGTGTCGCGTGAGGCGGGAAATACTCACCCGCCATGATGAGCGGAGTGCCATTAGAGGTCGAGACATCCGCGCGCGCTGCCTGAAACATGCGCCTAGGGTCTGCAAAGCCGCTGATGAAAGTCGCGACTGTTGCGAACGTCTCTGAGATTGATCGGGTTCGGAAAACAGCGTGTATAACTCGTATGACGCCGTGCTGCCGTTGCGGTTTCGTAACGACAAGTGCTTGCCCAGGAAAACCGGCGAGGACGCCAATGATTGGGGTTGCGAGGACGTGGCGTATGCGGGAAAGTTGTCGGTCCATCATGAGTTTGGATCAGGGCCTCCGCGACCTTGCACGTACGTCTTTGTAGGTCATGCTGGCAGTGGCTGTTACAGGCAGTAATCCCGTCGCATTCGTACGCCGGACTGACAAGACTATGGAGAAGAGTGTCAGAACAGGCACCTTCTGTCGGCGCGCTGCCGCCTGACGACAATACCCGTCGCGAACTAAGACTTACGTTGGTGGCAAAGTTCTGGCGGCTGGAAGCAATTGAGACAAGCGCTGGCGATGTCGGATGTCAGGTTGTTCTTGGTGCGAAACCTGAAGCCATGTTGTCTTCGAATTGAGCAGACAACGGGAGGTCGCGGTCGCGGCCGGGCGCGAATAGGCGCGAATAGCCTGGCGAGGCGACCCAAATCAAGACATCGTACTCGCTTGATAGTTTGCCTTGGCAGGGCTTCGCGCCGTACGACATGCCGCATGGGAGCCGGCATTCAAGTCGACGGTGGTATCTGTGATTGTCGCTGGACTTCCGCATGATGGCATGGGGATTTCTAGCGTGGAGAGGTCGTTAGGTTTGAGGCGGCCGTTGGGGCTGGCGGTGGTGATGCGTGGCGGCGTGATGCAAGAAGTAAAATCTGCTCGAAGCTTTCTTCAAAGCTGGCAACGGCGCGCGGCTTGTCACGTTCAGCTTGTAGTCTGGCTGCGGGCAGAATCGTGCTTGAGCCCATGCATACCCTTGCCCTCCATCGAGTCCGTATCGTCCATATTGTATCGGTGGAGCGCGGGGATGCCCTTGGTCGAGGGTGGTTGTAGACTTGTACTTGCCACTGCCTCGAAACACAGAGCGTTGCTGGCCTTGCCTCTCAGCGTCTTCAAGGAGGGGTTCACAGAGTCCATCCAAATCCCAGGAGGTCTCGTGCCTCCCTGCGTCGCAAGTACGGGTTGGGCCAGTTCTCTGAGTTGGTGTTGGGTGGGCATGAGGCCGAACGTGTCTTGCGCGAGTGCCAAGTCGACGAGGTAGGCTTCCAGAGCTGGCGCAAGCTTTCGAAAAGCGGCACGGCCTTTCTGACGCGTCCTAGCGCCCTTCAGACGCGTCGGGGATGCATTTGGCGGCCTGCAGCTTGCCGTAGGATTTTCCCGCGTTCGACGTCCTGTTACGCGTTGGAAATATCAGCTTTCGCGTATTTCGGCATGTTGAATATACTGGGATTTTCAAAAGAGTTTAAACCCAATGTTGCGGTGGGAAATTGCGCGGCGACGGTGGTATGACGTGGTGTTGCGGGAAGTGGCTGCAGGGTGCGCAATTTGGAGATGGGTCGACTTACGCCGATTCACAGTTCGTTCCAGACCTCTCGATCCCAATTATGGGGCTTGTGTGAGTCTTCGCACGGAAATGCTTCCCCGATCAACTTATCTAGGTCTGCTGAAATGCAGCGGCCAGGGGGTGCATAATGGTGTTGAGATCGGGGATGTGGAGAGGACAGGCAATTGTTAGTAGTGGGAGGGCCACACGTTAGCGCCAGTTTACACAAAATATTTGCATAAAGGACTTGCACACTACCTGAGATTATGCATATGCCTGTGACGTGCAAGGCGTGCAAGCTGAATCCCGAATCCCGTACTTACGTAAGGGAGCGGCCATACTTTGCTCGCAGACAGTTTCACCCACTTCACGCACACTGTAATGTGAGCACTCTGGCGTGTACCCACCTCGCCCTATACTCCGCAGACAGAGCCGATCCGACGCGTACCCTCGAACAACAATGGAAGGCCATTTAGCGACAATTGAGCGACCCTGAACTTCACCAACATGCCACCGCAAGTCTGTAGCTGTAGCTCCACCACCTCCACGTCCCAGTGCAGACTAATCTATTGCCGCACGACACCTTGTGCTTGAATGAGTGCGATGGACGGACGACGAATGATGGCAATAGATAAATGCGTAGCGATGGCATCACTAATTTCATGCGATATTAGCATTACCCAGGATTCCAGCAGGAGCGCATCAAATGATCACACCTCTGAGGGCTTGCATCTGTGGAATAGTTTATTGCAGCCAATTTAGAGTGCTTGAATAGACATCCCATTTGCAGTATTGTTGACTTCCTCTGAAAGCTTGGTCTTAAGCGCTGGCCCACACATTCAAGTAAGACGCCGGTGGGTAGATATTAATGGAGAAGCTGGCGTCTATGAGTGTCGCATTCGTATGGCATATGTCGGCCGGCAACATCCACCCAACAGACGAACACTACCACCATGATGCGAGTGATGCTATACCTTGACGGGTTCCAAGCAGGCTCGTCCAATGCACTCACCTTGGAAGGATTACACGGAGACACCTGCATCGTCTTGGACTAACCCAGTCGTCAACGTTACCTGCGTTAGGCAGACGAGTCCGCTCCAACGGGAAGAAGTGTCCGAGAGGTTGATGCATTTCGCGCAATTTCGACAGTGTCTGGACTTGCATGGGGCAAGCAGTGTCGGGGATGAAGATGGGGTTGAAAGAGGAGACCTGGTCGGAAGATACAGCCACGATCCACGGCAGAGACTGACAACTTTTGCTCTGATGCATGCCGTCTGTGGTAGAAGGCAGAAGGCCGCCGGAAATGCAGGCAAGGTCCAGTACGGAGAGTCATCGGTCATTCCACGACTCGAAACCTGAGGCTGCAAGTCATCTTAGACTTCATTCTGGAAGCCCTGGGCCCGTAGAAAGAAATCCAGCGTGTGTCGAGCGAAAATGAGTCGGATGTTGCCCCATTCGAGGCATGGGTGAGCTTTGGCAATGGCAGCAGCAGCAACGAGGAAGGCGTGTTGTGCGACTAGTTGTCATCAAGCAGCAATGCTTCGCTGGTGATCTGCTTGGCCGAAAAGTTTGATCCGAGGGATTCGATAGCTGTGCCGATGAGATCGGTCCAGATAGTACTAAGATACGTCGGCGGTATGTCAAGGTCTGCAATATCCTCGTACTCAGGCATCATCACCTGAATCTCAGCGCCTTGGCCGAACAATTGCGCAGGGTCTCTGAGGCGCGGGCGCTGAGCGGGGATTTCGGGTTCTGGCAATGGTGAATGCCACAAGGTCAAAGATTTCGGTGTTCTTGCCATAGTCTGATTGCTCCGTCTCAACGGACACCGAGCTGTTTGCGTGCTGGATACACGCCCGGTGCTCTAGCTGAGGACGTGAGTCGGGGCTGCTCAACGAGGTTGCTTCTTAGAAAGCCAGGTTCTCGTTCGCCATAATGAGAAGTTGGGCGGTGTGGAAATTGCAGCAAGTGAGCAGATGTTTAGGTGAAAGAGTGGTTGGGGTGTGACATAGAAAAAGGGAAAACGTCCTCGCAGTTGCAGTGGCATTGGTTAAGATGACGGAAGCTGGAGCAGCAAATTGTCCCGCAGTGGTGTTGATGGCTTGGTTCCCTGGGCTCGGAATACTGGGTCAACAGCTGCCTGTGGGCTTCAGCAGTGTTCACAGCGCACTTAGCGCCGTATAAGGCCGGGCGCCTGTGCTTCGGGGGGCCGGTAAGGTAGCGACACCATTAAAGTGGGCCATTGTCACTGGCGCATGGGAAGCTGGCAGCCAATCAAAGGGCCGTACCATCCGGGGAAGATGGTACGGGCCCTGACGAGCCAGTCACGGTCATCCAGGGACTTCTGGCGCTGGCGACCGTGCAGGAGGGCCACCAACGAGGCAATTGTTCAGCAGCCGCATAGAAAGTGATCATCTCGTGTTCGTTAAGTCAGGACAAGGCACGACAGAGATTGATTCGCATCGCTCCATGAACATGACTGGCGAATGAATTGCGCAAGAGGCACTCGTACTTCTATTGAGCTGAGACGTAGACTGCCCTTCTCAAAGGACAATTCGAGTGCGCATCTTGCCGAGATCTTTTGAGTGGTCATCCGCTTTATACTGGTCGTTTACAGGCTCTTCTATTACTCCGAATACCCGTGGAGGTCGCCCACCCGAGCAAGCACCCGACCCAAATACCAAGCAGATCTCAAACGTGCTACTCGTGTCTCATGGCTTTGACTTGGGTCCGCTCGGCGACAAGTTGGCCTTGAGTGATAAGCAGTCTCACGATCGTGGCGTCGAGGGCGTTGTGGGTCCTCTTGATGGCTTAGCAAACCTGACGCTCCTCGGCATGCGCATTGTCTAGAGCCATGATGAGCTTCTAGCAACTGCGCTCTTGTGGAACGACTGCTGAGTCAGTTTCAAGAAAAATGGCAAGCAAATGATCACTCGCGAATGAAGACATGTTCTGCCTCGTCCTCAGAGACATCCAATGGAGCGTGGTGATGTGTGACTGATTCTCACGGAAACCCGTCGGTTATGTTAGTATCCGGCTTTGGCCAAGTCTTAATGGGCTCGGTCTGGGAGGCAAGCGGCCATTAGGATAAGCATGCCATGTACTTTTTGCTTCACGGAATGATGGTGTGATGAAATGCTTGCTACTGCCAAATGACCTTGTTGGGCTCCATGCGCTTCTTTTGCACATATCATTACCACGAGGCGGGCATCCTCCGTGCCGACAGATTGAACCACTCAACCTGGAATCAAGCACCACAACAGCGTCCACAGCTTTGTTCTATCTCGAGTATAGACCTTTTCACACATGGCTTGGACCAAGGAGCAACTGCTCGAACAGCATTACCCGAGTCGTAGTCATGAAGCGTGCGCCACCTGAAAACGCAAATGGACTTCGCACGGGTCGGTATTCTCGGAATCCAGGTCCTTAGATGCTCCAGCAATTTCTTTCACTTTCACGAAAAGGCGTCCCTGCAACTGTTTCACGCTTTTCGTTGCCGTCTGAATGTCAGCTTGTGCTGCTACGGGCGCTCTGTTGCATCGCTGAGCCTTGCGAAAAAGACCTTGAAGTTCTGCGTTTTAAAAGACTGGTGCTGTCTTCCGAGAGCTGAGAGAAGAACATGTTGGGGCTCTCGCTCTCTGATCCGAGGCTAAAAACAGGCTTGACCATGCTCTCGTGAGTCGCTCATCTCGTCGTTGGCATCCAACCATAGCGTACTGTTCTGGCGGCTTCGAGGCTGCGGACGCTTCATATTCAGGTTCATCACGGAGATATGTTGCTGCAAGTCGTCTGAAGGGGCGCAGCTTGGGTATAGATCGTAGTTTTCAGACATCCAATCCTAGCAGTACACTGGTCGTTTGCGGACGTGGCACAGGCGGTGGGAAGCAATTCCGCGTCAGAAAAAAGCGACCGCGGTGCGTCACGTCATGTACATTGCGGACAGAAGCTTGCCAGATAATCCGTGTCATACTCGCCGCCACCAAGGGACTCCTCAACCGATTCATCTTCTCGCAACAACTCACAAGCGTATTTTCGTCATAGGCTGTTCATTTGTGGACTTCTCATTGGCGACCGACTTGATGAAGGGTGATAGAGGGCTTGCCAGTTAGTACGCCTTTGCCGAAAAGCCTGTGGGCGTTGATAACTCCCATATACTGCTTTAAGGCCGCTCACTATCTAAATATTCGGCTTTTTCTGTGTCGCCTGGTTGCCGTTGCTCTTCAGTGGCAGAGGTTTAAGCGTCGGGTTTCCAAGGAGGCTTATTCACAGCAAGACTCTCACTTTCCCTCTCCCTCATATTCCAGTAGCTCGTCTTCCACATGCGCTCCAAGGGCAGCCCATTATCAACGACATGCGAAGTCTGGCTCCGCTCGATGTGAAACGAAAATACGGTGCCAGTCGGCGGAAGAGTGGATGGGCATATTGAACGGAACTTAGAAGTCTTCCGACTGTGCATCAAGGCAAATTCAGGGTGGCGTGTCAGGCGAAAGAGTCTATTTTCTCGGTATTCCATTGTGCGAACGGCCAGCCTCGATCTGGTATTCACAAGCCTGCGGTTGAAATTCAACTAGCCAGGTCGCAAATCTTGAAAAGATATCTTTGACATGACGACGGGCTTTTTGGAGGGCCCGGGAGAAGTCGTGGAGAAGACGTGCAGAAGATGGTCGAAAATGGAGCTCTTGTCACGAAGACCCCAGTGATGAAGTCACCCCGGGGCTGAAAGTGGGTGGAGGTGCCAATCACACCCCAGTCCATTGGCAGTCCAGTGTTCCAGTTCAGATCAGACGCGATGGGAACGTGCGTCTGCTTGGGGCAGGAGTCACCGGGAGTGATTGTGGGCCAACGTACCCACATTGTGGTACAATGACCCACATTCAAAGTGATGGCCCAATAGAATATATCTCCAAGTGCACAGCCCCCGATCAGTCAGATAAGCGAGAAGATAAGGTTGACTTGGCAGGTGCCTACCCCCTGGGTACCTTGCGCCACTCCGGGGCAGTACAGCCGGGGGGCCATTGCACCTGCTACCCCTCCAGGCTTGCGGTCATGGTCACAGGCAAGCGTAATTGACGTGCGAGGAGCCCGTACCATCTGCATACTTGTCTTTTCAGTGACGGGACTTTGATGGGACCTTGACGAGGATGGCAACAAGGTGCACGAGTACAGTTTCGAAGTGAAAACAGCAGAGGCTAAATCGGCAGGAGGTGAAATCGGCTGTTGTTCTGTGCATTGATCCTGCCACTGTAGGTGCTTTATATTGACCGCCGAAATTCAACAAGCCAAACGAACGAAGAATAGCTCGCATCGTCAGATATGCGCTTCAAGGCCCTGTGGCTACTTGCTCCTCCGAGCTCACGGCTGGAAGAATCGCTGCGGACCTTATTTACGCCCACAGTTAAGAACGTGTGAGGTCGATCGTGAAATCGACAGCCCAGGACCTCTCAAAGAAGCTGGTTAGGAGTCTAGGCCCAGGCAAAATAGAGCCTGTGTCAGGAGAGACATTGGAATGACAAGCTTGTGCGGCTGAAAGACTTGGGGGCTCATATTGAAGACCGGCAAAGTTGCAAGAATGTTCATTCTCGGACCACGGTCAAGCGTCACGGACGCCGCGCTTGATGGCAATGTGGATCAAGAGGTAGCCAGTTAGTCCAGCAGGAGAACACCTTCCTGCTAACTAAGTCCTGTTGAATGTGGAGGCGTCTAGTTGCCATCGTTGCGAAGCCTCATCCCGCACATGGCTTGGACTCCGGGCTCTTGAAGACCTTCCCACTCAGAATGCTACAGGTCGTACACGAACAAAAATAAAACACACACAGCACACCCATGAATTTGAGTCTTGCGCCAAAGTCAGAAAAAAGTCTTTTGATGTTGTGGAGAGACGCGAAGCTAATTGATAGGCAATATCAAGAGAATGTCCATAGAACCAAACCATGGTAGTTCCGTCTGAAGCTGCCCATAAGAATGGCAGTAGTTCCCAACATCCTGACAGTGCTGCGCAAGGTTGCTCCATGAGGCATCGCTCGTCGTCTGCTGAGAATCCGTGTGCGTCTTGCTTGTCCTGCTGAAGCGGACCTGGCGAGTAAAACCTTTTGAATCCAACCGACTCGTATGTCCGAAGGCCTTACCGAACGTAACTGTTGAGACTATCGATAGTGTAGCGGAGGAAGCCCAGCCCCAACCTTGAATTCGGATGCCATTCTGACGATATGGTGATACACCCGTCCCCAAAATGCCAGCCAATTCTAAGGTATCAAAAGCGACGGCATTTCTGGTGGAATCGATCTTCCGAGCCTCAAGCTCACTTTCATCTGATAGAACCCCAGCCCCGGACAGTCGTTGGATTCTAGACAACCTCGCCGCTGGACATGGACATGGTCTTGCCTCAGCTGGAGCTGCTCGTGGAATTGAGATTTTCGCAATTGAGCAGGAATGACAAGCAGTGAACAGGATTGAGTTGTGAACAACGAGTATCCCGGCAGCGTCTCGTTATTGAGCCTGGAAATCCTCCGCGCAGAACGCGCGGCAATGTTATTGCATTGGTTTCGAGGTCACCTCTTCGAGCGGTTGTCGGCGACCAGAGAAAGATGGCGATCCCCTTATTTTGTTGAGACGGGAGAACCTTGAGGCGTTAGACGAAAGAAACAACGGCTCATTTGGCATCCAACGGCTTGCTGGAGACGGCACTGGAGGAGGCCTTGTGCCACACGCTGAAACAGGGAGATGTTGGACCTGAGACTTGGAGAAGAGCCCCGTGCCGTTGAAGTAATTCGGACATTCAAAACCACCTTCATCAGGAACGCCCTCGTTGGCAATTTGCTGGCTCCTTGCTCTATCATGGTCCGATCTCGGTACTCCAACTTAAGCAGCGCAAGAGCAAGAAGCCACCTAGAGTCTGGTACATCGGGGTGGCCGTCGGCCGCTGTCAAGGCGTAGGAATGAGACGACGCTGCCGTAGCAAACCATCAAGACTATTAAAAAGACTGTGACAGTGGCACTGAAGTCCCTCATTGAGGCCGCGGCTGCGGCTGTATCATGATGAGCGGACAGGATAGAGTTCACAGATGCTGCAAAGTCAGCGCAAGTCCGTCTCTCCTCAACTCTCGACCCATACGGCGTGCTTGTATTTCTCCGATCGGGTGCTCGAATGCCGCCTGTGAAACGCTCCCACGTCGCACGACGACGACGACGACGACGACGACGATCGGAATCGATGGCTGAAGATGAAGAACTTTAGCGAAGGAAATCAATGATGCTCAACCAGGGTCTTGGTTTGGTGAACGGGTTGATCATGTCATCAGGATGGTGAGCTCGCCTAATGTTCTGGGATGGACGCTGGTCTTTCCTGGTCGCGCAACATTACCGACATCCTGTGAGGCTGTCTAGAATATTCCTCATGGAACGTCGCTCTTCTTTGTCTCGGACTCCAGGACGCGGTCGTTGAAAATTTCTCTCTGCAGGGCTCGATCCTTGAGCGTCCTAGTCCCTGCGATGTGCGGAAAAGACGACAGCAAGTAGCGGTGTGGGATACCTTAGGTCACTGAGACGACAGGTACAACGGCCTGCTGGCGAGGACGGTCTGGTGTCCTTCGTGTCAAGGGTCAAAGGCACAAGGCGAAGGCAGTTTTGTGGTGGAGACAAGCTTGGTTGCGTTGGATACAGACGAAAGGGAGTGGGCCAAATCTGGGATGGACAAGCTGCGAGCTGGAATTGCAGTGCTTGAGGTCGAAACTTGGAGGTTGTTGAAATTGTTGAAATCAAGCGAAAGCAACGTGAGAGCCGAAGCGTTGCACTTAAATGGAATCGGTCTGTGGAGACGGTGGATCGAGGTATCTTGAAGGTGTGCCGACTGATGAAGACGCTAGGTCTTGGGGCATCCCTTCTCCAAGGAGATCGAAGTGGTTTGAGTAGTTCGAATCGGACGTTTTAATCGTGAGATGGGCATTGTTGGGATAGCCTGCGCCTGAAAAGCCGTTAGTTAGTCAGAAGTTGGCAAGATGCAAGGCATCAAGCAGTGTAGAATTGTGGCATTCGTCCGCCAAGAGTCGACGCGGGCTTCTCCAAACGGCTGCGGGGTCATCAGGTATTTGGCAGAAGATCGAGCATGATGGATGCTGGCTTGTCCACGAGGCTTGGGTCAGCAACTATTGGAAACAATTGCCGCACGGTTTTGGTGCTTAGTGAATGGAGCCTCGGCCATGTTTACTCGGCCTTCTGCAAGCATTCCATGCTTCTCATCGGTCAATTTAGCTCCTCGACCACCCGCATAGGCAGGTGCCACACAGCAAGGTACACCGCTCGGGAGACGGTAGACGTTCGGAGTGTCGGGACGGTTCCTGCCAAATAGTTCGTGTATGCCCGTGTTTGGGTTTCCAGCAGCCCTCGCGGTCGTCATCGTGGGTCATGAGTCCATCAACAGTCGTTTTGTGGGACAATGCTCCTATGAGACCAGCATTAGTGTTTTGGGCAGGGCAATGGATGGCGTAGCAAAAGGCCCAGCGAGACGGAAACGAACCGACGAGAGAAGAGTTGGGGTGAGGTTGCGTCTATTCGCGATGCAAAAGACAGAGACCTCTGATGCTGAAGGAAAACATTTCGGGTGAGCGGAGGCGGACATGACGGGATGGGAAGCGATGGAGAAGCGGTGATGTGGCATGCTTGTACACGATGTTACAAGCACCTGTTACGCCCAGAGTGCGCTTGGCAGCAAAATCTCTCGGAGGTAACCACGCTGGGTGGATAGAAGGAGCCGGAGGGACGGGATGGCCAGTGACCTCCCATCCGGCCAGGCCTTGCAGAGCGGCAGAGTCGGTCTTGCCTCAGTGCCTCAGGTCAGTGTCAATCGCGGGGAACAATAAGGGAAAGTCCAGAACATGGAAGGCAGCTGCGATCTCATCGTTCTTGCCCACCCTGCGTCGCCTGCCTGAGGACTTCCAGGTTCGTAAGGCAACCCCCAGCCCACCCAGGCAAGAACAGGTCTTTGGTCATGCTAGGTACCTCAACCATTGTCGTGGCCATTCCTGTCCGCACCCTCCCTGTTCTGGGTGCTTTGACTACCTTAAGGTACCTACCTTAACGGAGACGTCCTCGTGGGGCTGGCAGGCATGCATGCACGGCAAGAGCATAAGTCTACACACCAAAATATGTCTTTGCCGCGAGGAACTCGATCAACTTCGGTCTTGGTCTCGCCTCCTTAGTGTCGTTCTCCCCAAGTCACCTTTCTCGACGACCAGCGACACTATGCCTTCGTCGTGCTAAGCTGGCAAACTGTGTTCTCCGTAGTTGAGATTTCAGACACTAGAAGCTTGTTGTCGAAGCTTGAATGAGCATGGGCTGGGTATTCGCACCAATGGGCCGAGAATCATCCGAGACCGTATTTCGCGTAGCTGCCCTCACGCACCACCCGCCTGGCGACGAATGCGTAGCATGGCCCATCCTCATTGTGAGCTTGCTGAACCTGCTGCTCCCTCTTTAAGATCTTGCAAGAATGATGCTGCTGCTGCGAAATCTCGTCATCTCAACCTATTGACGCGTCAAGAGCGTTGTCTGGCTTGTAACCCGGTCATCCGGGGAGTCGCGATTTCTTCGTTCGACTGTGGCAATCCAGCTGCCAGTAAGACAGCGTCCAAGACTTCGTGAGGTCCAAACGCAGCCATTTCCGGACCCAGCCATTGCACAGCTTTGCATCATCAACCAGAACTTGGTCATCGACCTCTGCGGAACTTGCAATGCCACCTGTTGGGCCCCCGGTGGTCTCTGCCAAAAAGCCGAGATGCACTTCCAAGGTTGGGGCAGCTCTTCAAGAGATCGGAATGCTCAAGTCTGACGTCCTCAGATGGCAAGCCCCCCTGGAGCTTCTCTACAGACTTTTTGCTAGCAAACAAGGAATGTCGTCCATATACCAACCTCTTGAATCTCCTCGGTCTCCCCACGGGTGAGGATTCTTCTGCTCTCGCACCTGTTGCTTCTGGACCCAGACTCGCAAGATGAAGATGGCCCGACGTGTTACCTTGCCATCTCTGACCCCGCATTTCCGCCAAACAGACCACCGACGCCCACCACGCAGCAGAAGCATCATACCCGCCGTCAAACACGCATCCATACCAAGAATCGTGAAAGCAGCCCAAAGTCCTCTCAGCCCGCCCCGTTGTTCCCCTCCATATCCACCTCAGTTACTCGTCCTTCGGTGCTGGTTCTTCCCACACTCACACGCCGAGTTAACCCCATCAAAAAGACATCTCTGCTCCTCGCAGCTCAGGCTGGTCGTCATCATCGTCCAGCAAGTCAAGCACGACTCCTATCCCCTAACAGAACCCCGTACTCACACTGCTGGCGTGCGGCTGTCGGCATTGACGACCAGAGACATGGTCAGAAGCCAACCCAAACCGGCACCATTCTCTTTGGGTGTTCTAACGACGAGACGTCTTGTCTGCGCGCACAGGTTTGACCCAAGCCGTGCTCTGTCCATTCCAAAGGGAGATATCCATGGACTGGAACCATGGAAGAAAGAAAAAGCGCCGCTTTGGAAAAGGCATTGCTCGAGATGAGTTGCTCGCGGCGCGCGATTGCATGGGAAACCAGCGAAACAAGCATGAAATGTGACAAGCTGCTTGATGATTTGCAGAGGGAAGAGCGTTTCTGGTGGTGCTTTTAGAAGACAGCGTCTTTGAAATCTCTCCTATGTAGATGTACGAGATGGCTCGTCGCAACACGCCAGAAATCTCCAAGCATACAGAGAAACTCAAGGCAAATGACTACTGGACCCATAAACCCCTTTGCTCAAGATATCAGCTGTCCGTGACTCCTCAAGCTCGGGATATGGCAGCAGCTTCCTGCAAAGAAAAAGGAACCGAGAGATGTACGGGGCGTGGACCTCTCCTGGCAGCGCGGAAGCCGATTCAAAAGAAGGTTTTCCGCGGAGAGTTGAGAGCCTGAGCTGGTGCTTGGTGACAGAAGTTCCCCATGGCAACTTCACAGCAAGTATGTACGGCAAGACCGCATTCTGGACAACGATGAAGAGCAGGTTTCTGAGATTTTGCATGCAATGGTTTAGTCACCCACCCCTGGAGCCAGTGAGCAACGTTTTCAACTGTGGCAAGTTTTTGAAGTGTGATTCATTTCCACCCGCTCCAAACTTTATTCTCTAAATGGACCACTTTTGATTCTGCACAGGAGGGATTCGTATGTTTGTCGTCCACATGCATGCACGCGTTGGGTGATGTACAAGCTTTTGTGACCGCATCTACGTGTCAGACAAGGTATTCGCTCTTGTTTAGACTTCCGCGACATTTTTCTCACTTCAGCCTCCAGGAAAGGATGGCAAAGGAATTGACGTGATTCGGAAGTGGCTAATATTTCGGCCTGCTAGATGTTCTCCCGGAATTTCCAGCTGTTCTAGCAAGTCGTACATTGAGTAGCCACAGAAAACATCTCAAATCTGAACCGTGTGTATAGAGAGCAGACAGTTCCATCGCTTCTAAGCTGGCTAATTTGCTCTCTTCGGCTGGTGGGCCAATTTGACGTCGACTATCGGGATACGTGTGGCGGGTTGGTCAATCTAAGCTTGAAGTTCCACGCACACAACTATTTGTAAACGAGGTGAATTCCAGCCCATAACTCTAGAGTATCCACCTCTAATCTCTACTGATGAGCAAAGACAAGTCCCAAAACTCGCAGGTGCTCTCGACCTGGATTCACCGGACATGATCATCCGTTTGCTATTCTCGTATCGTATCATTCACACACCGCCCCAACCCTAAAAACCTTTCAGTATCTCAAACGTCGTCTCGAAGGTCCGTCTGACCATAACTGAAGCCATTGTTTTCAGCCTCCTGGACAGCTGAGACCACCTTCACCGCCGCCTGAATGAGGTTATAAATCTCAGTAGACAGGCCTGCCCCAGCCGACCGAGGGACATGGGCCACGGCCAGGTTGCGAGCCATAGCCGTTATGCGCGCCAGAAGCTCTTGATCAGACTGATGTTGCCCTGCTGCGTGTTTGGTTCCCTTGTCAGGGGCTTCGAACCCAGTCCAACCTTCCATTGTTGAAGAGAACTCGAAGTTTGACGATATATCAAACGGCGCTTCGTCATGGTCAGTCTCGAAATCAAGTGTATGACTGGAATCGTTTGCGGGGTTGTCTGTGGGAATTGGGGGGGCGTTGTCGATGGAAGACGTGTCGAAAGGATCGTGGACCAAACCATGGCGGTTGTCGGGAAATTCACGGTCATCCAAGGCTTTCCGACCGTCGGAGTGGCTTTCGGAGTGTTTATCGTCGAGATACTGTTAATGAGTTACGCGTCAGCTATCTTGTAATCGTAGTCGGGGTTAGCTGGCAACTCACCTGCTTCAGAGACGGGTACAAGACGGAACGATGGCTGCTACTATCATCTTGTGACTCCTTGAGTGTCATGATTGCGGCTGTTGGCACCGTCAAGGCGGGGGCCAGAGAATGGAGTCGGTAGGGTAAAGAGCGAAATCAATGGTGTTGGAGAAGACGATCAGGTGGGAGGATGACGGGACGGGAGAGTTGGAGCAAGGCTGATCGATGTAGGCAACAGCCTGAAAGTCTTTGATGTTATGGGGGTCCTGCCAGCGTCGGAAACTGGTCTGATTGTGGTCCTGTTTACTTGTCGTAATGTCGATGCACCGTTATGCGGGGTTTGACGTGCGTCAGTCGTAGGTATGCAATCGGACAGTTGCCCAGGGTGTCGCTTCCGTTGGAGATAACAGGTATGGATGCCGGTGTGCTACTTCTTCGAGCAGGTGCGGTCTCGAACTTACGTGCGGATGGAGGGACGGAGGGAAGGAAACAACCAGGCTTCCGCTGGTAGGTAGGCTGTACCCTCGTGTCAAGGAAGGTAAAACCAGCCATCCGCCACTCGCACTTCGCTCGGCCGGTTGAAGATGTCATCAGAGGGGCTCGATGAACGCCCGCTTGATTGATTGCAAAGGAGGACGCAAGTTTGAATCCGCAGAATTTGCTGATTTTCTTCACGAGTCGTCTGACCGCCAGTCTGCACTTGCTCATCTCGTAATGATTCTGTAAAATCTCTGGTTGCCCGACCCATAACTTCCTTCGCTCCAAGTGTCCGCCTCCCATATCGCCCAAGTTGAAGCAGCTTTCGACAAATCTTGCTGATCAGGCGGCGGGCCATCCCTTGAATGCGAGCAGTGTCTGAGTTTTACGTCCTTCGCCTCTGCAACTGTAATGTTGACTTGGCTGTCTCCTACATTTTCTCTGACAGGCTCCTGCTTCCACGTCACACATGTTGTTTTCAATCCCGTTCCTCCGGCCGATGAGATGAAGGCTGCTGTGTTGTGCAGGTTATTCCAAATTGGCCATAATGAATATCCCAGCAGTAGTCAAGACTAATTACAGGCGTGAAAGTACTCGGCTCCTCTTAGTCGGTGTCATTGCCAAGCTGTTGTGGTAGCTTTCCGTCGAACCAGACTGTGCGGAACCTTTGGTCATTGTGACCTTCGGTGACATTGCACGTGGGTCTCACCGAATCAAACGAAGAGTCTCATGTCTCTCTTATTGATCCCTGAATATCAAGCAATGGGATGCGTCCATAGATAAGATGATCGGGGCCCGTCAACGAGAACTGCAGATGGAAGCATGGATCTTGGAATGAGCTCAACGATAACTTTGTGAATTTTGAAGAGGCCTACTTGTTATGGGAGTAAATCTAAGCCCGAAAGATCGGCATTCATCCAGGGTATACCATTGCTCATGGATGGTTTCTCCTGGTTTCGTGTGCTGTCTGCTGCATTTGCGCCTGCTGGTCCCGGATTCACTCAGCCACCGCAAGATTCGTATGCATAAAAGGATCTCTATAGGTGCTGTAAGACCATAATATTCTCATCAGACTTCATCAAGATGAATTGCGGCTATTTCTCATGGGATTCCATGAATTCAGGTCATTTCTAGAATAGAACCCGTGACGAAAGTCGTCGTTAGCTGTTCACCGTCTCAACTAGGACTTTCAATGCCTTCAAGGGCTGCCAAACCTCAGACCAAGATTGCCTCTTTTACCGTTAAAATAAGGATCTATTGCTAGGCGTGCTACCCTTTCATTCACAAGTCCGCTGCCTCATGGGAGCCCCCAATAGTTATAAGGCATCTTTCTCCGAGAACAACCCTGACTGTGGACATCTAGACGTTAAGCTCGACTTTACGTGAACTTCGACAGTGTGAGAAACAACGAAGCCCAAAAAGGCATCCGGGACAGAGGGTCTAACACCAATAGTTACAACCTTCGCTCACTAGGGTCAACATAGCAATGAAAAGCCTTGTCTTAAGCGTTATAACCTCTCCCCCGCTGCATGAGAAACAGGTTGGAAAAAGCTTTGTATCCCCAGCACCAAAGCAGACGGCTTTTCACGACTGCGATGAAGCCTTTTCGCCTCCACGGTTCCTCATTGTGAAATGCGAGACTGACAAGAGACCAATGGGCTCGTCCTTCGCTGGTGGCATGGAATGTGAGACCGTCGGCGCGAACAAGGAACTTGGGACTTGTGAAGAATGAAAAGAAGGCCTGACTGAATCGTTTGGGACCGAAAGCGGGTGATGTAGCCCATTCTAAACCTTAGGCTGTCTATTGGTCTTCAGCTGGGAGCACAGTCAACTCCGTTGCGAGCCAGGCAGAGAGTTCGCAATGCCCCAAGAGATGAGAAGCTTGTATGCATATCTGCATACTAACTGTTACATCAATCAGACTGTTCTCAAGACCCCGTGGAAAAGACCTCTATGTTAGCAAATGGTCCGTACAAAGATTCAGTGCTTTGCAAAGCAGACCCAGCCCTCAGACGCCTCAGCAAGCAATTATAACTGCGCAGAGACATCGTCGTCCCAAAGGACTATGACTGAACACTGCTTTGACATCAATTGAGTTAAAGTTCATTCAAAAGGGAGGCCTTCTCAACGGTTGAACCAAAGAATCATCTCCATGTCAGGCAAATGCAAATGATGAATCAGGTCAGCAATTGTAAAAAGTCAATCCAGAAGATGAAGACTAGAAATACCTAAGTCCAATGGGACGGCATTTTCATTTGAGGTAGGTTCGGGCTCAATGGTGGGCCACAACTTCAATTGAGCTGTATGTTCTGACGCTTTATCAGATGATCGGAAAAGCCGAAGTGGTTAGTAATGTACCGGATAATCCAGGCAAGTCATCAAGACAGCGAAAGCGAGGTTCGTACTAGCAGCCGAGGAGACAAGCCGCTAGATCTAGACAAAATACAAGTCTCCACGAACGCGAGGAAGAAGTGATAAGGATGCAAATGAACTTTCGGCGTTTTTCATCTCCACCCCCCGAAGTGCTTACCAAACCGTATGCGCTTATGCAGGCGCGGCTTTTCAGTTCACGATTTCAAAGCCAGTGGGTGTCCACATGCTGCACCCTCAAGTACCGCTTTCTGCATCGTACGACTAACAGTCTGTAGGATGTCTTGGACATGCAGCAAGCTTCAATCAATAGGATAGGAGGAGACAGAGAACGCCTAACCGTGCAAGATAATCAACATATTCAAACCCGATGTTGGCCATTATGCGTCTCTGGCTGTGGAAATCGGACTGCTAGCTGTTGAGAGCATAAACAGTAATTGTGCCTGTGCCACCGCATATCAACTTTCCATAGCATACAGAAGGGAGCAAAGTATAATTCGCGTCTAAGAAACATCAAACAAGGCAAAAAGCGTAGCCAGAAGAGTTCAGTTAGGACCAAACAATTAAGTAGTGAACCTTCGCCACATCAGCTTGCCCGGACCAGGCAGTCGGCAGGTTGAACTGAAATAACGTCGGAGTCTGAGCAAGTAGGGCCTGCCAACACAGAGTACAGATTTTATCGGTAACTGAGAGAGTTGTACCTTCAGTCAGGAGTTCCAAACAATTCTTTTAGTAGATGCAGTGCGCATAAAGCCCACTTTTCGCCTGCAGGTTGAAGTGCATTTGCTGCGAAGAGCTGCTCAGAGTGGACACGTTAACTGCTGATTTTTGAAAGTATGATCCGCTATTTCGCGGTGGGATGCGGTGCTTCGTATTTGTCTTCTCCCAGATCCGCAATAGGAGTGCGTCATCCAGTCGTGACATGCTGTCGAAGAGTACAAACAGTGCGCTGTAAATGCAGTATACTGGAAGCAGGCTGCAGAATGAGGATGCAGTGACCTTTGGAGGTAGGATAATCAGTAGAGTCCCTGCGGTTATGTGAACTACAAGACATCGTCCAAGAAAATCATCCAAGGAGGGTGAACCCTTAAACTTCCGGCTGGCAGAAGCATTGCGGCAAGGGAACGCGCGAATTGAGGTCGAAAACAAGATTAAACGCTCGGAAATGAGATAGTGATAAGAACCTCAGTTATCTCACTTCACATTGTAGGATCATAAAGTACAACTTCATGTCTTGCCGCAAATGACCTTGCGGACCTATCGAGAACTTCATTTGTAGCGCGTCACGATTGGTCTGTTTGACCTTCCAGAAATAAGACAAGATCTTCAAGGTCTCCCCTTGTTTTTGTAGTTTATTCCTGCCATCTGTTCGCCACATTATTTGAACCGCACTGCCGAAGACAGTAGGTATAGCTTTGCGGGTTTCGGAGCCCAACTAGAAGCTGACGCGACTGCTCATGTTACTCGTATTCTTATACCACGCTCCGTAGAGAGTAGCAGGTAAACAGCAAGCATCGATAGTTTCATAGAGATTGGAAGTCTGTCAAAGATTCTTGACGCAAGGCCCACCAGAATGGTCAATTAGTCGTGACGCAGCTCACATGTCCATTGTTGTTTCATTACACGAGAAACGGTCATTATATTCCGAATCCGAGTAATCATGTGAATCACTGGGTGTTAATCTTTCATTCATACCTAGATTTTACTATGCGTCTGAGCGCACAACAGAGCTAAAGACCCATGCACAACCTGACTCCCTTGAACCATCGGAAGCGCAAACCATGCAAGGAAGTCAAAATCTTCCACTTGATGCATAGCGACTGTGTAAAATTCATTATATTCCTTATCGTCACCACCCATAACGTCAAAACTAGTCAAGAAGAAGGGGTTGTCACCACGTACATACTTTAACTTGTGGTCTGAAGACATGCTAAATTCTTATGCATGGCTCAGGTAGCGGGTCAGCGAGCATTGTATGTAGCCCATGACCCGCGAACATAATCGGCAAAGTGCGACCTCGAGGGTCCGCCGGAGACGGCTTTCATGGGTAGAGTCCTACTTGAAATCCAAAGCACACGTGCTGTATTTCCAATTGTCCGCCATAACATCGAAGAGGAAGTTGTGACTGTAAAGTTTGAGACCGCATCGAAGGGCCCCTTTTGAAGCCAGCAGTGCCAAGACTGACCATTGGCAAGCTCACAAAGCGGTCCAGAAGCCTGGTTAATGCACTCTTCACTGCTAAAACGATTCATTTGACCAAAGAGCAAGATGAAATAAACGAGATGAAATAATGATGCTGCTGCGTAGTTCATCGGGTTGCGATTAGATAACGACGCAATTCAGCCACTCTCAACGGAGCCGTCATACATCTAGCATTAGTAGCTCTGTTTGACTTTTCCTGTTTCGTGGTGGAAAGTGGCGCGAGATCCAATAATTATCTCCTCAAAATCCCACGATCGCACCACGCATTCACGCAACATTTACGAAAGCATTGATGCACAGCCTATCCATTTGTGTGCAACACTGTGATAATCTGAATTTCTAGCAGAACGAATCACAGTCACCAAGAAGGGATCGCCAGCTTTATGAAGCGAGGAAAGTATTTATATAAGTTCAGGTATCCTTATGTATACTATTACATAATGATACTGAGGCTGGGCCATTCAACTAGCAAAGAGCAGGTTAATACTTGTCTTCAAACTTCCCGCTGAGCTTGAGGTTGCAATTCGCATATCCACGCGTTGGAATATTGGCAAGAAAGGACTGACGCAGATAGCATGAAGCATGCCAGGAAGACAATACAGTGTCTATCACCTTTGTGTTGATGTTCGTCGTCATTGACGTGCACCCCAGAACCGCACTGTTGCAAGTGGAACCATTTCCCAAAGCAGGCTCCGTGTCGTACAAAGTGGCACATACGAAGGTCCAGCGAGAGAAGAAATAAGTGCTCCATATGATTGCGGTTCCGGAAACAGCGTAAGAAAGCATACAGATTACCCAGTACAGAGAGATTGAATTGTAGAGAGACACAAGCGTCAGCCCGGCCCGCCCAGATAGAAGGCGTCTATTCCGAATTGACAACTTCTCGAAAATATTCACCTCCTCAACATCAACTTGTCAATAATTCCGCATGGTACGTCTTGAAGCCCACGATATTTTCAATACTTGTATTATATCTCCTCTATTTGAGTTTCTCATCTGTCGCGGGCTGAAGGCAGTCGTGCTTTCACTAGAATCCTGCGGAAGGCGATGACAGGCCGACGTAAGGGAGGGACTGAGAGAAGAGAGCAAAAACAAACAGAGAACACAAGTCTAGATAAATACGCAATGAGGTATTTTGCAGCCACTTATGGTCACATTCATATGTAAATACATTTTGAATCAGACCGAACATCATCCGATGGTTTTCACTTTGCAGTTGCAGCGTCATGTTCTCTGCTGTTTATGGTTTCTGCCGTCTCATATATTCCATCTCGAACACATGTCAATCTTCCACAAAGGACACTGTGCTATGGGACCAGACCTAGTACTGTAAGCAATAGTCTGGACGATCTCCCCCAGCAGCAATGCTTTCCTTCAAGACACTCTCCCCTTCTTCCCTCCCCCATGGCAATGGGTGGCCACGAACCACGGAAGACGGCCAATACAAGTTCGTATGGTACTAAGTCTCGGCATTACAACAACTGCTCATTCATGAGTAGCAGGTCATGTATGCAACGCATGGCTGAAGGGGAAAAGGTTTCCCTTGATCCTGACAACCGCCTGAAATGTCAATGGCGAAACCGGGATCGAACGAGCCAGGGAACCTTGCTGAAATTGTCGTGGTGAAGGAGACATCTGAACCGAGGCTTGGGGATAATCTTATGATTCATACAGTCCGTTGCGTTGACGGCGTCCGCCCCCGACTTTGACCCGGAAGGAAAATTTTCCGCTAGCCTAAAAACCACCAAATCGCCCCAAACTTCACACCTTAATAGCTCTATGCGTACATAATGCGTATAAATAAAAAAGATATCGTTATAATCACCTAATCGAGGGCTATTAATTAATATATTTTTTATTCGTACGTATTACGTACGCATAGAGCTATAAAGGTGTGAAGTTTAGGGCGATTTAGGAGGTTTTTAGGCTAGCGGACACTAAACGCAATATTAAAAAGAAAAAACGAAACCCCTAGTACGTTGCGTTGAACTGTCCGCTTAAAAACCCCCTTAAAATCGCCCTAAACTTCACACCTTTATAGCTCTATACGTACATAATACGTACGAATAAAAAATATATCAATTAATAGCCCTCGATTAAGTGATTATAACGATATCTTTTTTATTCGTACGTATTACGTACGTATAGAGCTATGAAGGTGTGAAGTTTGTAGCGATTTGGTGGTTTTTCAGCAAAAAGCCCCTTTTTTTGCCTTTTTTGGGCCACAAAGTCAGGGGCGGACGCTGTCAACGCAACGGACTGTATGTGGAGATCAAGCGATCCAGGGCAAAATCCTTTCCGTTACAATTGTGGCAGGCGACCCCACTTGATTGTCAACGGTCCTGAAGATCAACATATTATATACAGATAAAACTGCGGAAAGATGACTCCCGGGCCATAAAGACTGAAGAGTGCAGGTAGAACTTCCCGTTAACTGTAGATACAAGCGCCGGACACTCAGTCATTGGAATGGTGCAATAACGTTGGCGAAGTCGGCCAACAGGCTGCCACAGCGCCGCGACACTGTCTTGAAACTCAGAACGGTGGAATGTTCGATCAATCCATGAAGCCCAAGCGCAAATTAGCAAACTGTAATGAGAAGTCTATGGGGGACGAGTCAATACTCGCTTGGGCGAAAATGTCTCTTGCGATGCTGATGAGTGTACAAGCACGAGGCAGAGGGAGCATCTCGGGCGACTTAGCAGTTGAAGATCGGGCCAGGTCGCCGCCCCATCACTCATATCACTAGACCAAAAGGGGTCTAAGGAGGTCCAGGAACTGCAAGCTTGTGTCAGGACTAATTTCAACCCTCAGAGAGTTATCATACTCATTTTTAAATGCATTCACTCTCTTTGGGTATTTTTGAAGGTTGTAAATGTTGTCGAAATTGAGGCATGGCGGGAGACGGACAGGATGACTTCATGCCACAGCCTATGACTTCATGCCACAGCCTTTACGCTGTCCAGGTCAGACACAGAGCTGCAAAGATGTTTCGAGTGTCTAGCACGGCTTGTCCTTGAGGTCTCGCCTGATTACGAGTACGAACACGTTCGATAATCATGGAGAAGACGAGCCTGTAAGATGCACCCCTAGTTTTAGAGTAGTTTCCGCTGTTATGGGAGTCTTTGAACAAACCCAAAGCAGTCACATACTGTCGTGCTCCACCCACAAGCGGGCGAAACAATGGAAAGACGGCTCAAGTTTGGTTAACGCCCGCAAGAGACTTGCAGAGACCACTTGAGAAGGAAAAGTTTAATTAAAGCGGAGAGAGAAAGACCAAAGATCACGAAGAACAGGCAATTTTCCCAACAGCCGACGCGAAGCTGCCTTGCCTCATGCAATATTACATGCTCACACGGATGTACGTTTTCTACCCAGAGTTTCCGGCTGGGGGGGCGGCAGCGACATAACGTAAACCTCTACCAGCTCTACCAGCTGCCACTTCTGGCAATGCAAAACTCTCAATTCATAAAAACTTTACTGTGGATTCACAACCTGTTCGCAGTGAAAAACTCCCGCGTAGAGCCAAAGTCATATACAGCCAGCAGTAGTCCTGCAATTGCATTGGCGGCCATGTAAACAGAGGTTCTTTTATCGCACCATGTGCATCCTAGCGGCAAAGAACGAGCGATATGAACGAGCTGTCATGCTGCTGGTGCAGTCTCCTTAACATGATCCAACCCGCCTCTCATTCTCTGAAAGCTAATTGTGGCTTCATTTGACCCAGAATATGCCGCTTCATGGTGATATTCGTGACTTTCGCCTAGTTACCTCTCGTGGGCATAGAAACTGGACGCAGAAAAACAACCCGGCCCAGACGCTTGCGGCAGCTTTGTTGCTCCAGGATCAACAACAGTATTTACAGCTACTAACTTGGGTTTGAGGTTAACGCAAACCATCCAACCCCGCAAAAGGATTATTCCTATACGTAGCTTCTCAGACAGAGGCTGAAGTGGGATACGGTCTGCAACGTAAACTTACAACGCCCACTAATATGTCAGGGAACCCTAGGCATTTGGCACAGTTCAAACACTTTGAAAAGCACTCAAGAGTCGAAAAAGACACCATTCAAAACTCGTCCTATTCCTTTCACTGCAATCAAGCGATCGTTTCCGAGGACTAGCCACAAAAGAGGGCTGGCGTAGCGCTCGCGCTCAGCTCGTTTCACACTTCCACAGCCCCTTTGAAACCCTTACAATAAGTAAAGTCCTACCGTAGATGCGTTCTGTCCTGCCATAGCTATTGGAACTGAGCTACGGCTTTGAACACCAATAATCCCTGCAGGATTTGCGACATGGAGATCCAAGTTCCTAAGATAGCTGAAACCTCCAATCGGAAAGACCACTTCGGTGTTCTCCGCGAGCTATCAGATTCTCTAGGTTCATGCCAAACAGCACATTGCCTGAGCTCAGCTGATATGTACAGATAGAAAGCAGCAATATGTAATCATCACCTTCCACGATCCATCATTGCGTCTGTGAGAATACTAAAGCAAGTGAGAAAGTCCTAAACTGCGGCGAGTATTACCGTATGTCAGATACTTTGATATTGTAGATATATTTGTGCCTAGCTGGCATGTGTTTGCCGTACTTGTGTTTTCAATGATCCAACCAGATTGGCCAGTAGGCAGCTTGACGCGGCAAATGATATGGTACTCGGACTGTAAGCCCTACCTGCTCGCTGCTCTTGAATCCATTCGGCCAAGCTGTCTGCAGTATGAGTCTTGTTGGTCTCGCTGTCGATGTTATGACTATTGCATCTATCACACCCCATATAGCGCACTTATGCGACAAAGACAGATATGATTCATTCCAGGGCAAGTGTAGACGAGAAGACGGTGAGGACTACGCGGGATCATCTGAGAATGAAGGAGGTGAGCTATCAGTTCTTACTGTATCGATTCGTAGGCACAGACAGTCCGAGAGGATATGGCGGGTTGCTCGTGTACAAAAAGAAAATGGGATTGTACACTTGTCTGGCACTCATGAACTCAAAACCCCTCTGTACAAGGTGACCATTTCTATCTAATTTGCTACCTTGAACATCTGTTACAGGGAGCTTGTGAGATCCGTTCTTTTTTCCGAGCTAGAAATTGTGAAATCATCCGCCGGGCAGCTCTTCTAGTTGACGATGCTGCGAGGCTGCTCTGAGTATGTAATCGGCGGACAGTGCGGAAGGCTCTGGTGGAGTATCCTGGGCAGCAGTTCTCGCGGCCGAAGCAAGAGTCAACAGAAGTTGAGACTGGAATTTGTGGGCCAAGCGACGGAATCTGACAGCTGCGCTGGATAGTGCGGAGGTGTTTGAGTGCCAGCTCAACTGTACGAATAGACGGCCGTGCGATTTCCCTTCTTTCTCCCATGTTATTTGCGAGTGATATGGGGATGAATGACATGTGTAGGCATGTTGTAAAAAGCAGCGACCGTGAACGCGCCCGCGGAAATGCGGGGTACATTTTGAGAGGTAGTAGAGAATACTCAAGATGAAGTGAAGCGGCATTTGTAAAAGTGCAAAGGCTACTGTTAATATTGTACTAGAAGAATGAAGCATCGAGTAGGCTCAGACAAACATCGTCAGCTTAAAAACATTATGTTGTCGATAAGTTAGACGCGCTGGAGTTGACCCAACCACAGCCACACGGATCATGAACACTTCTGGGGAGTAGTGCGTCACATCGCGGCTAGAATACTAGAACAGTACCCGAGACAAGTGCGTCTGCCATCAATCAAGGTCGATCCCAGGAAACCAAATATTCAAAAAGCATTGAATGTGATACCGTAACATGGCCTGGCAACCCAAGAAATCCCCTAGAATAGACAGCACAAGATGAAATGCCTTTCACTGGCACAACCTGATTTGAGTAACAAGATATGGTGCAGAGCTCAGAATTGATTAGAAATGTCGCTATCGAGGCTCACATTGAAGGCGCCGCTTTGCGTAGAGAAGCATGCCTCAGGATGGCGCTTTCATCGGCAAATAGTCCAATAAGCCAGCGTGAAGATCAAGATTGCTGTTCCCATAGAAAAGGACAGAAAATAGACGTCAATATATTATACAGCCAATTCATGCGTGTACAGCGTGCACGCTTCAAAGGGTTTCTCTGTCGTGAGTAGGTTCAAGCGTATAATCTGACGCACTTCTATCCTACTTTGCAGACGTCTCAAACGTGATCGCCTTGAGAATCATCGAGTTTTCTATTACCCCTGCATAAAATGCCCCAATGGAAAATCCTTGAAAGCCTCTTGGGGGCGTCAAGTCTCTTGAACATGCTTCTGCCTGTCTTAGATGAGCTTAACAGCCTTTCTGTATCGAGAGTTAGTGATATCAAATACGAAGATTCTTGAGCGTATGAATGACGTAGGCTTTGAGAAAAACGTCAGAATGTGCGTTGTGGCCATCGTCCGCACTCGCGTCGCAGGCAAGAGCAGCGGCGATGTCAAAATCACACGCCGTGCTCCGCCTTCATATTTCTCGGTCTCTGTGAGAACCTGAAGCCTGACTCACCTCAGAGAGGTCAAAATCCACATAATAGCTGCGAGGAGTCTTAATTTCCTTCCGAAATGACTTCAAACTTGGGCCAAATATCAGACACAGCAGTGCTTTCCGTCTGACGCTTCACAGGCTCGAATGGCCTATCGACAATCTCCATTCTGCCATCCTCACTATCCGCCCCAGTTTCTGCGAAGATATCGAGACTTACTTTCAGTAAAGGCTGTTTTCCCAGTATTGACTTCATATTTCATTTTATTTCGTTCACCGGTAGCATGAGATGCGCGCATTCATGAATGAATTTCCCAAGCTATGGTCAATGGGCCACACTGACCAGTATCTTTTCCATCTACATAGTCTACTGAGAATACTTTTCTGGGATGAACAGATGAGACGTGGATTTGGATAAACTGGAGCGGTGGGATTTTAGATGTGTTGCTTCGAAAACATCTCTCTCAAAAGGCTTGGGATCCATGCCTCAATAGATTGCGTGGTAGATAGAATGACAGGACTTAGCATGTGTGAGAATAGGTATGCAGACATTAGCTAATGGACCGTTTGTGCAGAGGCCTTATGGGCGGTTGCAGCCGAATAATGGAGACCAATTACGTAGTTAAATCCGAGACATCACTCTCTGAGAGTAGGAGAGAGCGAGGTTTACGGCAACCGAGTCTCGACTCCGGCGCGTCGTGCTATTCAATAGAGCGCGAAAGAAGACAGCCAATCAGATATTTTAGCTTTTGACAATGGTGACTGGAGGAAGGTGCCGTAGGGCAAGTCTTCGAGGTGCGCGCGATCGCCGCGCGAAGGCCATACCTGATGTCGACGAGGCTCTGAAGAGATCCACGGCCAAACCTCCTGTTTACAACTTCAACACCAACTACACAACGACGGGGATTTATCGTTAGCTGCTGTTTCTCTTCTAACGCATTCGTATCTCAACCTCGCTATCACATCAAAGATGTCGTCTAGTGACCCTCAGATTCCATCCACCCCATCGATCCTACGAAATTCTGAGTCCGACAGTCCCGCGGCGGCTGGAGCAAGAGCCTCCTCCCATGAGCTTCCTGCCCTCCCTGAAATACTGGCCATGAGGAATTCGCTTTCTGCCAGTCTAGGGAGCACCGAAATGGAAATTGACCAGCCCACCGAGATGCAGAACCCCAGAACTCCGCAGCGCGTATGTTTACCCATTCACTAACCAAGGCGTTTCCAGCTGACCATTCTTCTAGCAGACAACTGACCCCACCTCGAGCCCCCTCTCGTCTCCTCCAGCAGAGATCATCACTCCCCCATGGATGCGATCAGCAGTGAGTAGGCCCATCTCAACATCATCACTTACCTATCAATCTAATCAGAAGTAGGACCCTCCTTGGACAACGGACGATCTCAAAGCTATCCACAATTTCTTCAGGACGCAGTACGGTCCTTTTGCCCTTGGCACCGTCGTTCGCATGCTCGGCCGCCGTGACTTTTCCGATGTGGCAGCGCACATAATCAACTTTCGACAGTCGGCCCTGGCTATCCAAGTCGCCCGTGGTCAGCGCAACCACCCAGGACACGATGCCCCCATCGCCCACAAGACAAAGGGCCAGTTCTCGATATTTGGCGGGATCAGTGACATGGAAGTTAGTGTATATGACATGGAGGGCAACCTGCTTGAAGTTTACGAGGTAGATCCGGAAACCCCGTATCGGTAGGCAGGCCGGTCGGCTTTTGTCAAAAGGGAAGGTGCGCCTGTGACGGAGGGGATCAACAACTAGAGCTGCGTCGCTCTCATCACATGTACTAGAAGCTGGTTTTGTTTGAAGATAATGCAGGGTTGATGCAGTTGACCGCTTTAAGGAGTCATAAGTGAGAATAACTGGCTAGATTTGCTATAGATATCTATCATCTGGCGTGTGGGTAGTATCATCCCCTCCATCCCTGAAAAACGACTGTTCGATCGCTGAGAAGAGCGGACTCTTTCGCGCTGATATCCAGCCTTATTATTTGACTGCATGATATCTTGTGCCTAGAATTATCGCGAAGCAGGTCTACTTTGCCCTAGATTTAAGT
Organism: Colletotrichum gloeosporioides; assembly: GCF_011800055.1. NCBI lineage: Eukaryota > Fungi > Ascomycota > Sordariomycetes > Glomerellales > Glomerellaceae > Colletotrichum > Colletotrichum gloeosporioides. The sequence continues at coordinate 250,795 of NW_025544744.1, read as the reverse complement.
AACCCAGTAGAAAATGATTAATTTAAGCGACTACTGGAGTTGGCCTTTAGGCGGTATTGACTATTGAGGGGTAATGAGTGCCGACCGCAGCAGCCCGACCAGCAACAACCGCGTGATTGCCTCGGCCTAAACCGCACTTCCGACTCAAGTTTGGGCCGTTCAAGACTGAACTACCGGTCAAAGCGAGATACCCGACCTTCGCATGTCTAATTACACAACGCTCGCAACTTCCCACCGTCACAACACTGCTCAATCTGCCCACCTGTTCGAATCCCTTTTTTTTTCTTTTTTTCGCATAGTTCTTTCTAACTACCAAGGCTTCATACCTCGAAGGTTCGCGCGAAAATGGGTACCAAAAACGAAAAGAAGATTGTCAGAGGGCAGCTCCTGACCAATGGAATTCTGAAGAGGCTATCGGCCGAAAGTGAGGGTGTTCCCTTGGGCCCGCGAACCTCCCCTCCCATCGTACGTGGTTACTTCCCATAGAGTTCCAGTCAAAACACGCAACTTTTATTGGAAGAATAATACACTAATTAACTCGTTTTAGATCCTGCCTACCCATCCGCCGTTGAAGGAGACGCCAAAGTGGTACATGCCCTTTGACCCCTCATCGAAGACCAAGGAGTCCGACAAGACCAAGGCCCATCGCAGCACCAAGAATATTCCTGCAAGCACCAACTCTGATAGAACTCACGGAATCAAGCCCAATCCCCGCCCAAGCGACAGAGAAAGCTCCGTTGTCGTTGAGAATGTCTTGCGGGTAGCTCCAGAGGCAGTCGACAGGGCGTACGCCAGCGCTTTCCAAGCTATCGACGAGATTGTCTCCGCCAACCTAGAGACTAACTATGGCCCAAGGCCTGCTTTCGGGAATACATTGATTCTAGCCAACCGACGCAATGTTATCCAGGAGACGCTCCCACTTTTCGGCAAAGCACTTTGGATGAACGATACGGCTGTGACGCTCGTGTTGAGCAAGTTGGTCCTGAGAGATGAGAGATTCTCAACAATCGACCCGATTGTAAGCAAGGCTGTCGCCGAAAGTGAAGTCGGAGAAGTTCAACGACTCCAGCGGAAGTTCAAGCAAGCGCATGGCGACAAGGACACTATACTCGTGCCCGTGAACATAGACAATCAGCATTGGGTATTGTTCGCCTGGAGCAGCGACGGAACCGTCAGGTTCTATGATTCCATGGCCAGTGAGGGCAACCGAACCACGGCCACAAGAGAATTTATCCGCTTTGCTAATCGCATCGCACCGTCAAAACCTCTTCTGCAACCAATCGTCAACTTCAGGGTGAGTAGCATAGATGTTCCTGGTCACAAGACACGGTTTAACTAACATGAAACAATGCAGTGCCCGCAGCAGCCCAATACCTATGACTGCGGCCTTTTTGTCATGCGTCAAGCTGATCTCCTGACCGCAGCCTCCATCCCCAACTACACCGCGCCGCCTTTGGAGACCAGCGCGCTGAGAGCCTACTACAAGGCCATCTTTTTGGCAGGAAATCCGGAATAGCGGACAAATCCTCGCCGGCATTGAGTCATTCCTTTTTATTTCTTCCTTCGTTGTTACACTGTTCCTTTTTACATTCGCTTGGAAGACTTCACTGGTTCAAGGGAGACTCTTTGCTTCACATTGGGGGCAGTTCTACCCCTCTGGCCTTTTACTTGCTTTTTCAATTGATGATTCCGGGGTATATGATTACCCTGAAGAGGAACACTTGTCCTGCTGAAACTCGTCCTTCTTTCTCATTGCTCTTCTGGCTTTAATGTGTGTGTGATTGTTGCAAGTTATGTTGAGCTTCTTAACTGACATGCCAGTCCTATGAAACTGGCACCTTGATGATTTCAAGCTTCATCCCCCGTTTGAAGGAGCGCTAATTTCTGAACTTGGTTTAAGCTCTGGAGTTCGGAGTTCACACCTTTTTAAACCTAAGGAAGCAGGCCTTACGATTTCGTATCAGTCTGAATGCAGTACAGAAGATCGCGGGTAGCAAACGAACAATACCCTTATTGAAATTCTCTCAGATTATTTATCCTTATTACTCTTGACAATCCTATGAGGCGTCCATTCTTAAATAGGTCAATGAAGTTAACCTTGGGGTCAGATCTCCACCACCCTCGCCTTAACCTTCATTCGTCTATCTATAACTTCGTGAAATTGTTAACTTCAGGGCCGGAGGCACAAGCTGATTAGGATTAATACAGTGTCGTAGCTTGTAGGTTAGCAGAACTCTTGCGTAATTTCCGCATTTATTGACAGGTAGCTTATTTGGGGGGAGTGGGGGACGATCGTGAAAACTTCATGTCTTGAGATATGACCTATGCTTTCTCTCGAAAAGCTCAGATGATTGACTGGAATGAAGTGTTGCAGGGTAAAAGCAACCGTTTTAATATGCTTAAAGAGCTTAGCGAAAGGTGGACATAACCGGTGAAAGTCATAGCTTGACTGTGATTAGCACGTGAGGGTTAGTACCATCTTCTCAGGATGTTACGGCTCTCTGATTGGTCGCAAGACTTGCCTCAGGCTGCCTTGCTACTGATGTCTGTCTCAAAGGTTCGCATCACAGTTAAACGACGTCACACAACCTTCAAGCGGTAGATATCAATGAGAAAGGCGGAGTTCCATTCGGGTCAACCGTATCAGGCCATGAAACCCTTGTCATACGCATGGGTCCAAATCCAACGCCCCTCATCCGCCATGCACGAGAACAAGGGAGATGGGGGAAGCGTGTGCATGCTTTTCGCCCTGACAAATGAGTGCAAATGATGTTCGCAAATTTGAATGCACGCCGAAGCATCCATAGTAACCTTCATCGGGCCTTGAAACACTACGCCGGCGCAGGTTTCAACGCCCGCTCCTGGGATCCCACAAATGGCACGGGAGTTGTTGGAGTTTTGGGTGTGATCGCTATCCGTGGCAAGGTGTGTGTCGATAACAGAGCGTGGCCACACAGGCGATGGACATCGTGATATTTGCTTAACGCATTCGCGCGCAGCAGAAGTCATCACAAGCACGCAGCGGATGGTTTCAGATTGTAGAGCGCAAGGACTATTTCGCGAGGCGCGGTCGAGCAGAAAGGGGCCAGGTGGCAGCGAAAGTGCGAATGCTTTAGCAAAGGGGGAAGATGGTCGCTGGACTGGCTAGCACTGTTACGGGCTACGTGTGATTGGCGCGTGGCGGGGCATACCATCTGCCCAGGATGGTACGGGTCTCTGATTGGCCGCAGGACAACGAATTGTCCCTGCTTTAGTGGATCCTTTCCCAAATGTCCCTTCACAGGAGGGAAGCAGTTCGGAAATTCAGATGTGGGGGTGAGTCAATACCAGTACCACATGAAGGGGAAACGAAGGAACGGAAGATGTGCCGGAGGTGGAATGCGACAAGACGTGTAGAGGACTTCGCGGAGGGTATGGGATTCCGCAGATACGATGCGGACGGGGGCCATCGATTTCTGTTTTCGAGCCTTCAAAGAGAAAAAAGAGCTGCGAGGGATCACACGAGGACAAGAGTTAGCGCTGCGCGTTTCGTTCTGGTGAAATTTTACTGTGTTGCCAAACTTGGAGATGGTGCTGTCTCGTGGGAGTTGGTGTAGAAGAGGAGGGAGAAAGGTCACGGACGCACCACACCCACTGCGATCGCGGGGTTCTACCACAACTGGCAGGCTTTGGTAGGCATGCAGTGGTGCAGTTGTGCAGGTCTTTGCCTTGCCTCCCCCGTCACAAATTGGCGGATAGAAGATGAAACGAAATCGATGGAACTGGCTGGTACAGGTATGCCATTGGGACGCCGTCTCCATCGCGGTCGAAAAGGACCGGATCGGTCGCGTTCTGCTGGCTCCCTCGGGGCCAGCAGCCGAGAGCACCTTGGTTCGGATCAAGTCGAGCCACTTCGCGCAGCAGACGGCCGTCCATGTGAGATTGAATCGTCAGCAAAGAGTGAAGGCAGCCAGTGGCAAAGGTTTGGCTTCGACATGACCAATTCGCAAAGGTCAGAGAGGGAATTGGTGGGTGTGCCGTCTGGTGCGATGCGGATGGACGAAAGGCTGGGGTCAGTGGGGCCCAACACTGACGGGCACGAGACGAGGATGACATGACTGCCCTTTCCTGTCTGGAAAGCACCTCTTACCTCTGTCCGTACCTAGGGAAAGACTCGGCATCATCCAAGGCACCCAGGCTGCAAGGTCCTGATGTGTGCCTGACGACCTCAGGCATCTCAGGCATCCCAGGCACCCCAGGCACCCCAGGCACCCCAGGCATCTCAGGCCCCTCAAGCACCTCAGGCACCCGGGATACGAGTGGCCGTCGGTCCAAGTGATCGGCGCAAGGCGTGAATCCCACAATAGCGAATCCGGATAACACGACGTGATGACCGGGACGAGATGCTGGTGGGCGTCGATGAGACATTGGATTCTGCCTGCAATCATTCGACACGGGCTGACCGACATCCGCGACATTGAGAGAGTGCGATCGACATGAAGGATGGTCGAGGAAGAGACACAAGATTCCCTCGCTGACGATGCATCTTGTGATGATGTATCCCGCGAATCCTGCTCGTGACTGCGAATGACACCAACTTGCCAACCGGGGACGCCTCGTGAAGAAGACAGGATCGGCTGGTCCAGACCCTGCCGGCTATCGCGTCGTGCCCGACCGTCCCAGGTGAAGGAGGCAGGTGTCCAGGGAAAACAACTGGCCACTGCCTCGCGTTTTCCCATGTCGAGGGCATGTATCCTGAGTACTCTCCCTGGCCAGTAGATGCTCGCCGTTCTTCCAGAGACCCATAAGTTCGATTCTGACGACACCAAGTGCCATCAGGATATGTGGGACGGAGTCTGAACCGGCCAACGAGAGACATGTCCCTGGATGTACCAGAGGAAGTCCTGCGAGGGAAGGGAGAGGCGGACGGAGGGAAGGAGAGGCGATGGGCTGGGAAGGTCGAAAGGACAGTTGCAGGAAGGAAGATGAAGCGGAGGTAGGTGTCGGCGGAGGTGTCATGTGATCCGCATGGCCCGTGGGTGATCATGGAAGGAAAGCGAAAGAGAGGACCGGAGCAGGGGCAGGTGGGCTGAGGCACCATGGGATGGGCAACTGCTCCAAGTGGGAGGACCGGTCGTGGTGCATCGCATGACACCAGGCGGGGAGGCGCTCGTCATTGTTGTTGGCGGGCTTCGCTTCACAGACTGAGTGAAGAATGGCATGCGAAATGGCCTGGGGCTGTCCAAGCAGGCCGAAATGCCATGAGAATACCGATTGGATTTGTCTCGCAGGCGATGCGATATTCTCTTGTCCTTTGCGCTTTCGTGTGCGTCGGACGACTGAAGTTGACGTGGCTGTAGGGAATCGGTAGGCGAAGCAGGCAAATTGGCCGGGGAAACTCGATGTGTGAAGTTGAAATAAAGTAGTCGGCGGGTCCAGAGATCCAGAATGGACCAGCGTGCGGTTGACTGATGGCTAGCTTGGCTGGTTGTGGCTGTATTACTGCATCGACGGCAGGGTTGTTAGCAGGGTCATAGCTGAGAGGTACCTTAGTGGCGGCGATGGAGCGGTTCTGTCGCTGCAACCAATCAAAGAGAATAAGTCACTCCAGTGTGCTCTGTGGGCCCTTTCTCAAATCATAATGTCCCTCCTCCGACCCGAACGTTTTCTTACAGCGACCAAATGCCGATGCGAGTCCTCAGTTTGTGCGAGCATTGGATACTTACAACCAACTCGACCAATCTCAATACCATCAATGGGCATTTTTTCCAAATCAGTGAGCATTCAGACAACGTCACTACATCACTCAATGCATGGAAAATGGTTCAAGATGGGGGCCGGACGCTTGCAGCGTCGAAGAATTCTTTTTTGAAGAAAAGGAAGAAGAGCAAAACAAAACAAACACAGAAACAAATCCCACAAACCAGACAAGACAGACAGAAACAAGCGACGGGAAACTCGATCAAAGATTGCGGTAGACCGCATCCCGTGCATCACGTACCACCTTGCGTCTTTTCGACGCTGGTAGACCCAGCTTCCTGCCAATTTTCTCTGCCTCCTTCGCCAACGCATCCGCATATGCGTCGGTCTTTTCCTCCTCTGTCATTTCGAGTGCGGCTTCTTTCTTTTCAGCGAGGTTTTGGCGACGTTTGGCCTTGGCCTCCTCCTTCTTCACCTCCCTAGCCCTGGCGGCCTCCGCTATTCCGCGTTCAGCGGCGGTCACGGGCTCTACATCAATACCGGGGCGACCAAGAATGTGCCTTATGATGCCGTCTGCCGAGATGCATGACTCCTCAGAGTCATATGGGTCCTGCATTATGGCGGACGGGTCAAAAATGTCTGTGGATGGGCCCAGATCTTCCGCCATCATGGAGTCGAGCAGGGGCATGGAGGCGCCGGCAGGGGATAAACCTGACAGATCTGCATTCATAGTCTGAATTGATTCAATCGCCATATTGAGGTCGGCAGCCTGGGCCTGGTACTCGTCAAAGAGGGGGTCGTCTGGGTCTGCTTTGGTGTCGAGAGTCGGCTCGGATATCTGGGAAGCACTCTTGTCGCGCCTGACGATCTCAATGGAGGAGGCTTCGGGCGTGGGTTCCTTGAAGCTTTTGGTTTGCTTCTTCTTCGGACCTTTGATCTGGTGGTAGTCTCTGAAGAGCTCCAAGGCTCTCCGGGCGCTCTTGGCTGTGAAGCCAGCACTGCTCTCCAACATGGCTTGCGTAATGTAGCCGGGGCGCTCGGCGGAAGTCTCCTAAAGATCCCACAGAGGGCGCCCTGGCTCATTTGCGAGCCACAGCTCGGTCAGGGTAGTCATTGGGCCGACGATGTCACGCGGCGGTTCCCGGGTGTTGTTGATGTATCCATCGGGGTACCATTTCCCATGCCAACGGTCTTCAAGGAGCGCCAGCTTGGCCTGGTAGTGAAGATGGGCGGTCTTGACTTCAACCCCAGAGTCTGCGTATGCTTTAACGACCCCTGTTGCAGTGGCGTGGCCGTGAACATGAAATGCCGCCACCTCTTTCGAGGTGGCGGGCGTTTGGTCAACGAAAGCTGCAAAGTTGTCGTGGGTTGCCTTTTGTGTGAAAGGGTACTTTTTGATGAGCGACTAGCAACGTGTTAGTCTTCAGATAAGTTGAGATCGCAAAAAGTGGTAAGATAGCGACTTACCCGGTCGTGAGGTTTGGCATCGTCGGCCATGTTCTCGAATTGCCGCTGGACAAGGTAGGTATGGAAGCTGGCTGGCGAAGTGACACAAGGGTGCGATCGAGAAGAGAGAAAAAAAATGGGATAAAGCAAACACGAAGAAGCTGCAACCAAACTGGAAGATTGTTCTGACTAGAGAGAAAGAACTGGCTGGTCGCTGGTTCGAGTATACCTAGTCAACTTGCCGGTCGCGAAGAGAGGAATGTAGCAGGGTAAGATTGGCTGCTACGAAAAACAAAAACAAAAACACACCTAATAAACACACCGCGATATCTTCTCCGCGATAAGTTATCCTCACCGGGCATCGGGTCGGTGTGGATCGCGTAGCACCGACCCAGGTACGTACTCGCCGCATCGACAGACGTGACAATAACACCGCCACCATCACCACCTCCACCTCCACCGCATCAAAATTGCAGACCCATCCATGTCATAGGGCGTTTGCCTCGTCTATAATCTTCTGCATCCCCCTCTCCCATCAAGTATTTCAATTTTGAACCGTGATCCTTCCTCCATTCCAGTCGCCGACCCAACGCCGCCACGTCTCGTTTCTCGAGGCAGCTGCAACTGCAGGAGCCAACCGCCATCACTTGGCGGACCTTTCACCAGGTTTCTATTTGTGCTACCTCACCCCAGCGCACCATTTCGGGCTTCGTCAACAGCTTGTCGCTTGACTTTGCCAAATTCTTAGCCAAAACAACACCACTCCAACGTCAAGCACTGAAGTGACAACTTTCGAGATGTCGTCCTCTGAACACTCCACTTGCCCTCCCTCTGCGGCTCCAGCGGTAAGCTCCCGACCCATCTTCTCCAACTGCACATCTGGTCTATCTACCCAGGAGGATCCAAATATCTCCGTGAACGCCAGCCAAGATTCCAGCTTGAAACCCTCTGACACTGCAGTGGCCAGGCAGGCCCGCCCGCTCGCACTTTCCCATCTTCAAAAAGACTACTCTGACTCATTATTCTCGCAGGACCGGCGCTGGAGTACAAACGACATCCGCGCCATGATTCGAATCTTCGAAACGTACGCCGGCCCCTTCGCCGTGGGCACCGTCGCGGAGCTGCTCGACCGCGCAGGCCACATGGAGGTTGGGAAATGGATCATCCTGCACCGGCAGTCTGCGCACGCTCTATTCGTTTCCGAGGCAAAAAGAGCCACCGGCGCGAGAAGGCGGCCCAAGATTGCTCCGTCCTACTGCCTGCCCATCGCCTGCCCCCTTGGCGGCGGCGTCACAAGCGTCATCGGCGGCATTGACGACTTCAAGCTGCGCGTCTACTTGGATGGATCTTTGACGGGGTCGTTTGGACTCCAGCTTCCAGCGACGGAGGAGGAGTAGTGGCTGCGCAAGCTGGGTGGGACTTTGCATGAGAGCTGCCGTGGATGCCGGCAGCGACAAGACGTTGCTCTAAGATACTGGAACCTTTGGGCATTTTTGGGGAATCAAAACGACACTGTGGGAAGCGAAACTCAGTCTATGGTTTGGCACGATTCTTTTTCGTTCCACCAGAACGAGCCGACATCGAAGGATCAAAAAGAGATGCTACCTTTGCGGTTCGGGGAGGCCTACGGCAGATGAAGATGCTAAATAGGGACCGTTTCTTCGTAACTCGATGCAGAGAGTCCATTTATCACACGGCCCGCGATTGCTTGCGCCAGACGATTGGAAGTCTTGGCTATCTTAAGGACTGCTGTACTTTGCGATCAGGGCTCCTTCATAAATAAAGTCTCAGGTTCTCAATGGAGTCTCTCGGCCAATGTCTTGACGGACTTTGGCCATTCCGTGATGCTGCAATGCCTTGTCCGTCCTGCTGTCCGACCGCCAGATAATATCCATCCTGCTTCCTTGGCATCACGAATGTTTTGTACCTATTGGGCGCATCACTGCGGCTTTCTCGCCTGCACTGCAGCGTGTGGGTCGGCAACAGCCCCTGAAACTCTTACCGGGGCCCTGAGAAGGATGACTACCGGCACCATCCACTGTAGCCATCCACTGAAGCCCCCCCAGCTCCACTGAACACTGGACTTGCCACTGACCAGAACCGCGACGGCCCGCAAGACACCGGGCACTCCACCATCGCAATGTTCATGCCTCGCGGCGCTCCAACTCCATACCGGACACGTTTAATTGACGGTACCATCTGCTCCTGCCTAAACGATGGGGATTATCTCTCAAATACTTGACTGACTTCCCCTGCCGAGACTCCGCCTGGCTGGCCTCGGTCTGACTCGGGCTAGAAGATGCGGCCCGCAGGCCAAACCTCAGACCTTGACCACGCGAATGGAAGCCGTTCCGCCATGTGCTAGCTGGTCCTCATTGCAGCAGCATACAAATCGTTCCTTCAAGCCCTAATATTTGATTAATGCCTTCTCGGCCCCGAAGTAATCGTTCTCTGTGGTTGTTTTTGGCTTGAGCCTCTTCTTCAAGCGTTGAGCAAGCCGCCACCTAATCGAGCCATCACGAGGTTTGGCGTTGGTAATAATCAGAATGTGTGTCGAATTACGGCAATCTTCTGTGGAAGGCGGAAGGAGAGAAGAAAAGAAAAAGGCACTGCACGACATTGAAATCGGCCACTTCACTGAGCACAAATGTCCGTCATAATTTGATGACTCGAGTAACCATGACGAACACCTCAAATGCCAAAAGCCGAGGGTAATGGAGTAACTTTACTAGGTACTTCCCTAAATGTCCCTTTCACAATCTTGGCTAACTTGAGGACTCCTTTCAACGACCAACTGTTGATTGTGGGCGAATCAGGCATGCTGCCAAGCGGGCTTTGACGGCATCTTCATGCAAAGTTGCTACTGAGCAGGCGTTCTCTTCCAAAGTTTGTAGGAGACGAGTTTCTCTACACGGCAGACTTTACGGGGGTGAATCGTATTGTTCGTAATGAAGCCAAAGTTCGGGGTTCGTTGTTTGCTGAAACCTTCGAGTTGTTACCTTCAGACCGAGCAAATCCACAGAAGTTCTACCTATCACCCCGATTTGATTTATTCACGGATGTCGAACCATTCCATCCTGTGTCTGAAATCTCAAGCTTCCATACGTTATTCTCGAGTTCTTGATGACATGACCGAGAATCTATGCAGATGTGAGTTCAGAATGTTGATTAGGGCGCAGCGCCTGCGCACTGCGATCCTTACTTGAGTAGCTAGTTTGTGTTGATCATACACATGGGTGGTATTAAGAGATTGAAGCTTGATTGGGAAGTATCCGGAAAAACCGAGGCTGAAGGTTCGAAGCGAGCTTGTCGGATCACCAGGTCCACATGTCTGGACTGAGGTTCGACATGATGGGACGAACCATGAGCCACATTTTCCCTCGTCCGATTCCGGTTCCTAATGGATCTCACACGTTGACTTGGGCACAGTCAAAGACGGCGAGGTGAACACTATGGATACAGAAGTCCAACGATGGGGAGTCTCATCGTTCGTTACCTGCATACGGTGTAGTGGCATCTCCCGCTGCCAAAAGCCAAATTAAGACCTTCCTTGAGGCATTGCCACCTGTGGGAACCGTGAAAACATTCTTGCTACATTTGGCAGCATGCTGCTAACCCCACCTTTTCTAGATTTAGCCCTCTGAGACGCGGATCGGAAAACGGCCACAGTCAACGGATCTCCAGAGCAGTAATGATAGATCTTTCAGTCACAAGCAAGCAATAACTGACCAAAAACGACGCTCGGTTTCTTGAAGGCGAATCCCATTCCGTCTGCTGGTCTCTATATCCAATCCATCCGCCTCAATGCGTCTCATACCCACCGAAGAAGCGGACGCTTATCGAGTTGACAATGAATGAAATAGTTCTCGTAACACAGGTTTTCCCCGGGCGGAGAGGCCTCTTACCTGGATCTTTATCATGTCTTTCCCGTGTTAGGTATCGTCCTACACATCGTGGATGTGTCATATCCACGCTGAAAACGCATCACCTCTGGTCACAGGAAAGCCAAGCAGATTCATAAATACCCGCGATGATCGACCCCGTGCTACATGAATGAACTCTACTGGCGTGGGACTGTGATATTTGTGTGTATGGAAGCAGGTTGAACGATCCGCTCCCGTCCCGACCATAGCGCCCGGTGGTCAAACCTGATCTAGTGTCCGCGCCCTCATCCTATATCAACCGATGGTCTCGCCCGCCTGTCGAAACACTGTCAGATGGCCTGCATGTAAAAGCCTGTGTTCTTGAAAATGAAAAGCAGGTACTCAGCGATAATGCAACGATCCCAGCGGCCCATGGCATCCGACAACGTATAATTGTCAACGTCGGATCGAACCAGCCAAGGATCTGGTTGACGTCTAGGCCGTTGAGACGATGCTCGCCCTTCACCCTCACGTTCACGTCCGTCTCGTCAGCATGCACACTCGCTCGTTGGCGTTTGGGTTGACAGTGCGCGTCTCGCCGTGCTGCATCGAGCAGTTCGTCAAATTGCTCACCAAGCTCACCACCACCTGGCGTCAGTGGGACCAACTCGAACGCAGCCGTCATCCTCACCGGCAGTATCGCGGGCTGGGCCGCGATGGCACGATCGATGCTAATCAGACCCATTCTAGGCTTCCACCCGTCGGGGTGCGGGCTTTACCGTTAATACCATGTAGTTGAGACGGCAACAATACGGCGGGCTCTATGCACCAGCTTCTCGCTATGCAGTGAGGTTTTGGCGGCGGCTCCGACTATCACTACCCGATCACGGTCCGTAATGAGCCAAGGACAGTGCCGCAGGTGGTCATGAACGTATCATGGTAATGAATGCCTTCCAAATCTGGGGGCCTGTAGAAAATGTCACCGTTCCGCAGGATCTCGAGTTGAGTTTTGGGCCCGAGGTTGCTTGACATTCTCCAACAGTTTTGTGCACGTCGAGTTTAAAGGCAGTCTCTCGGCAAATGTTGACCTGGCACACGGTATTTCTGACAACGCCCAAAGCCAGTGTCTACCAGTACATGCTCAATAACTCTGGGAGCATCTTCCCAAAGTGAAGCTATCCTTTCGTCTGAGATGCAGAAAGCTCGACTCTGGGTTTTGGAGTTATGGCAAGATGTTTCGCCAGCAACACATCGCGGCTATGCGAAGACTGATCGGATGAGAACGGTAATTCACATGTTACACTCCATGCGCACCAGAAGCCAAGACCCGTCATCCCCCCGTTCCAATTCATTCCACGTTACCGGTGAAAGGCGCCCATGCTCTTATTCAACACGACACAAACATTCTGAAGTTTGAACTCGGCGCTTCAGGCCTATAACAACGTCTCGCCCCAGGGCCTTTACCCTTGTGTAGAGACCCTCAACTTTGGCGGCCGACTGTCCCAGTTCCAAAATAATCTTTATGGAGGGAGCAAAATTCTCTGGCAGCACCAGTATAAAAACATTTATCTCCGACCAACAGTGTCGGCACATCGTGTATCTCAGACGAAGGAACTGTTCGACAGTCGCCCAAGGAACGGACCAACACTTGAATCTCCCCAGGGTCAATGTCTGGGCTCAAACAGACAACACACAGTGCACTGAGATATGTGCTACGGCTCTGAGCGCCTCGTCCAACTGACGATAACATACGATAATCGGAAATCACGAAATGGATCACGCCAGTGGTAACTCACAGAAGGAGGCGGAGGCGGCGACAACGATGTGGCTGAGTCCCAGAGTTTACAGGTCACAGCGAGCCAGAGTACATAAATCATTTAGTCTGTGTGACAACTTTAGTGCTCAGGCGGTCATGGTGATACAGTCTAGACCCTTCACTGGCAAAGAAAAGAAAAGGGTCCATTCGATATGTCTTGAAGCAGGCTGTGAAACCTGTGCGTCTTATTTCTAATTTGAGCCGACCATGCATAGTTACCAGTTGAGTCCGAGTAGAATCAATAATCCAAACAATCGAAGAAGCGTGGATAGTCCAGAAACTCGACGGAGAGCTCGGCAAATTAGCCGAAGGTCTTGAGAGTGCTACAACTGACAACAATGGATCGGGCTCCTTGATCGTAGTTGCGCGAGGAACTCAGCGTGCTGACAAATTTGAAAACCAAAACACCGAACGAGCAATGCAAATCAATTACAAAGAGACCCAATATATTCCACGATAATTATCTAGTTGATGCCGTTTAGTCGTGTAACTGCCCCTGAAAACCGTGGGAGGAGGGCCTCGAGGATTGTCTGATGGCTGCGCATGACGCAGAACCGCCCTGTTCTTGTCCACCAACACAGAGGTGAAATGACACTGAAATCAATCATGCTCCAAACTTCATCTTGTGACAATGTGGGATTGAGATGCAGCTCCAGGGCCAGGACCTCATCTGAGTTAAAGAAGCGGCGCTGGCAATTCGAGACCATCATCTTTATCGAATCGGAAACGCCGGCCACCATATGTTGAGAAATTTGAACCTCCCTTGGACAGCCTCGTGAAGACAACACCTGAGACCCCCCCTAAAGCATCTGGAAAAAATGACTCCTGCACTATCGTTTTCGATTTACAGATTCATGGCTCATGTGCACGCGGTCGAGACTTGTCCGATAATTATGGCACTGATGAAACCCGATTTCCGGGTGACTGAATACCTCAGTTTCCACATCATCCAATCATCCAATCATCCATCAACGGCAGGGTCCACCTACTTGACGAAAACGTAAACGGCTGATCGCATAAACTGAAGGGCCTACGCAACGTGCAGCTAGTTTCGTGGAGGGTTTAATGGGACTGGCAACTTCAGCAGCTCGCCGGCGAGAGGAAGAAGTTTTCAAGTTGTGACAAATGAAATAGACTTTCCACAGGACCTCAGTATGAAGTAGAATAAGTAATATCTATAGCAAGCAGTAGGATCAGCAGTGCAGTACTGGCACAAGTGCGGTGCTCGTATTACCGAATGCTGACGGACCCGGGTGATGTGGCTCAGCGCAGAAAAATCACAGCAGCCGAAACAGCGAAGCCATAAAATGTGGTAACGAGAGGGCCTAACTTTCAGTTTTGATTCTTTGGCTTACGTTTGGCGTTCTTCACCTTTGCGGGATGCCGTCCCAAACTTCTATGAACAGGAACCAAGACCTGGAATCCGATTTGATTCAATTAACACCAAAATTAACCAATCATGCATGGTGCTCGCGCGTCAAGCGGTCCAGAGACCAAGGTGACGGGACAACGCGTCGTGCAGATTTTGGAATCAACTTATTGAGTGATTTCGCCCAAGAAGAAAGCCGACACTCAGAAAGATTTGTTCATAATGGTCGGAAATTGGAATTTATTATGAGCCGTCTTGAAGGTTTGATTCAAGTTTTCTTGTAAAATGTTCGGAAGACTGAATCTGCATCTGATCGTATTGGGAAGGAGTAGGTACCGAATCTGTCGCGAACCAGGCCCTGAAGAAAATTTTCATTGCTCAAACATGGCCGTGGTTGCAAAAATGACCGGAGCTTCCATACTCATTGACTGAAATCTCGCCTGGGACTTTAAGACGCTCTGTCCGGTGCGATAGCCAGAGGCTTAGGTAAGTCAACCGGGGTCTTGACAACGGAGTTCATCGGAATGTTGGCAAGATCATATTGATAAGGGGTCTTTTCTCGTGGTCCATCGCATCCACACTAAATACATGGTACTGAGCGATCCCCGGCAAACCATCAACCTTCCATCACGGTACTTAGAAAACACTCCGACAAGCCACAAGAAATTCCGCAATCCCGAGAGAAAGAGCACACTTTTATCATCTTCACACCCACCCAACTCCACTTATCTCTGTGTATGCCTTTTCCTCATGATCCCCTTCTTCGATCTTCGTCTGATTACTGGTCCAATGTGCGAGTCACACCATCGAAAGCTGTTACCAAAGGCAGCAAGTTCCGACACAAAGCGGACCAACTTTAACGGTTGACTCAGGTCATCAATACGGGGATTTCAACCCAAAAAGGGCAGTGAACTGGCATCCGGCCCGATTCCGAGTAATATGACCGCCTGATACCTGTTCTTCGATGTATGCTATGAATCATTGGGTATGACAGGAATTGTGTGGTGAAACATCCGTCAATGCTGGTAATGACCCATCGAGATGTGAAAGCTGACCAGTCTTCCGCTTAATTCAATGAACTTGAATGAAGCCCTGCTTTCCAGAATTCATTAGGATCGCCTGAGCCGGTGGAGACGCGATGGGGATTGGGATGTGGCTGTGATCTAGCGGACGATGGTTTTCTTGGGCGATTCGCACTGCTTTCGAGCTCAAATGGCTGGTTGATTGTGGCCAGGGAGCCCTTTGAGTAGGATTGATTTCGCTCCATCGACCATCTCAAATGTGTCCTCTGTTTGCTAAACTCAATGTCGTAGCAGACTCGTCTCTTATTCATGCTTCGGAATAATCAGAGAGCTGATACAATGAAGATGAGAAACGGCGGCGCACATGAGAGAGACGAGAATCACCAAAACTTGTGCATGCAAGATCCGGAAGAGATAGGATTAACAACAATATCTTCCACGAGAGCACTAAGTCCTTCAGCAATGTTGATGCTGATTGATGGCAACTCTTGAAAAAGGACTGTTTCATCATCGGCCCCAGGGAATGCCCCGATGTGGGATCGCGCCGAGAGATGGCTTCGACCTTGTGAAGCCTCTGGAAGCACCCTAAATCATCTCAATCTATTCCACAAAGAAACATCGCAGAAGAATTTGCCCCTGGCAGTCAAAATGAGGCCAGACCTTTTAAAATTGGTCCCGGACGGCGGAATCCGTCATGCTGGGAATCAGAAATAGTAGAGTTGATATGCAAGTGAATGTGACCGATGACATATCCTTAAAGCATTTCTTCGGTGATAATACCACTTTTTTCCTACATTGACCATCGCCGTTGGGACAGATACTGATGCATCGACTGGTCACGTATATGGTATGTCGTGAACAGAAACAGCCCTGGATTTGGGAATTGCTAATTCTAAGGTCGGGCGGTGGGTTGCCCTGGTTGGATGCGCGTTCTATAAGGTTAGACTTGAAGCATACCTGTCTACTCGAGTGATTCCCAGAGGTTATTTCATCTTTGCGGCATAATAAAGTAACCAGAGAATGGCACAATGCTGCTTCAATCAGCTTGTAATCGCCCGCATCTCGACAGCGTCTGAGACTCGACCGCACTCAGAGTTAATTAGATCAAGCCGTTTCCACGGTTAAGAACTTCGAATACTTGGCCGTGTTTGATTTACATCCAGTGATCTCGGATTCTATAATTCGTCTTTTACGTACTTGGGAGATAAAACGTCGGTTGTGTCTTCTTCTCCATCTTGGTATATCCGAAGCCTGCATGATGCTCGACACAGTGATACTGATCGAATCGGTTGTCAATAATCAGCTGTTGGAACTTACGAAAGCACCGTCCTCATTGCAAATTTTAGAATGATGACATGAGCCCCCAGTGGCGCTTTCGTCGAAGGTGGACTACTGTACCCGGTGATGCCCTTGAACATCGCCTTTGGGAATAGGCTCGGTACTAGGTAGAGAATTATGTATGCGAAGCCTGTCGGCTTCATGTCAGACAATATCATGCAATGAAGAACAACTCTTGTATGTTATACGTGGATACGTCTTTTCATACACGCTTCTTCTAAAATCGTATAATGGTATCACCTTTTGTCATGACGCAGAACTACTAGTGCATGGGGTTGTCGCTCTGTGCAATTGCTAAGGTAGACAGCTATCCTCTTGACTGGAATTCTTTTGACTGCTTGTTCTTCACCTAAGTTGTCTGGGTCCAAGTTGCCGCAGCTGAGACCTGAGAGATCGTCCGGTAAAGATCATGACCAATGGACGGGAGTTCATGATGTCAAGTTGAAGGGTTGCTGGAGTGGAATGGAGTAATGTCACCTTTATTGATTTGTCACTCAATCCAACAAGCTGGCTGTCCGTGCAGCTCTGGCTCCAAATGCTTGAGGCATTCAAACAGCCCAGCTGGCCACGATTGGGCCGAGTTTCATGGCACGGCGGCAATCAAGCTTGCCTCCGAAAACGGGACAAGCGGTTGAATCAAGAAAAAGGGTGCTGATACGACGAAGCTCATTTCTAAGCTCGTTCGTTTATGCTGCCGGATTCGATTGAGGATGTTGCTGTAGCGAACGGGGGGGAACGCTGTGGAACTACGTGATAGGACCACGCTCAGTTTATCGTCGTACGACAACTACTCTGATGATTTATGCTTCAGAATAGAATTAATCTTATTGAAATTCTATTGATTCTGGAGAAGCGGGCCATCTGCACTTATCTGCCTATTGGAACTTGCGACAACGCAGAACACCTAAGCTCCGTCTCTTTAGAGCTCAAAAACCTCTCTCCACCTCCATTACTTTCACAGGTTTTTGCTGTAAGCAACACTGTAGGGAGTTGATATGACGACAAGTGATAAGATTCATTGATTTCGTGGTGTGGTTTGGAAATCTCTTGAATATTGAGAATGCCTATATTGAAGGACTTGACGATACCACAAGTAGCCTTGGTACGTTCCTCACAGAGACATTGTGAGCAATGATCACGTGCGTTAGCTTGGTGGAATCGAGTACTCGTGGAAAACAAGGACAAAATTAATGACCTGCTTGAGATACCAAAACCTGATATTGTTGGTGTCGCCCTATGTCTCCGAAGCAGAAGACTTCCTGTATTGAGCTTGGTGGGTGCGGGTAGACGAAGACGACATGAGCTGGTGAGCTGGGCGATGGTATTTAGGGCTTCACGTCGGAGGACTAGCTGGATCAGACGCAAGGCATCATTGTTTGGTTCCAGCTTCACCAGCTTGGTCTCTCATCAACGAATAGAGATGAGTTAAACCAAGAGGAACACGGTGGTACCCGTTTGGATGGCTTCGGTATAGTTGCAGAATTTTCCATGCGACGGTCAAGGAGTGGCTCGAAATGGACACCCACGTCCGCTCTCCTTCGATCAACATTGACTCTATATCGGCGGCCTTGCATGAATGATTAAGGGACACCGATAGAAATGGGGCGGCTGCATTCCCGTCGCCGAACCTTTCCTCCTGGCGGCGTTCGTGAACGCTGTCTTGAGTCAAATATCCAGAAGAACGACCTCACCATCCACCGGGCCTCGATCATTTTCGTATTAGAAGAATGCCGCCCATTACCCCAACTGCAGTTGGCGTGGACTGTGCCATTCATACACCAGCTATTCAGAGTTATTCTTGGGTGCACACTTGCATTCTCCTAGATGCCAAATCGATCATGCGTGCCCATAGAAATCAACGGTAAGCCGCAGAACTCATCGTTTGTTGCTTTATTAGGCTTTTCTTGACTTCAACCGGATATTTTTTCCGGTTCCGAGTGCAGATATTTTATCCTACTTCGCCAGCAACTGCCTCCCAGAGGCACCGTTATCTTGCTACTTTCCAACTGTGCCTGAACTTCATAGCAGAACGGCCCTTTTCCATCGCATCGGCAGCCGCTTGATTCCATACTCCTGGAATGCTCGAAGACAATTTCCCGTACATTGTTCGAAGCCACTAGATGAGTCCCCAAACGCGCGCCGGAGGACTGAATGATTCCTCCAGTTATTGTCGATACGCTGATCTGATCCAAAGGCTCCATAAAATCATTACACAGGTAGAATTCCTCGTCCACGGTGATGTGGAGGCCTTGTGTCTTCGACCCTGTCTCATTTGAAATGATGCCAGACTCTCCGTGCTTAAAAACACCAGCCAACAGGGTCTGTCCTTTTCCTTACCACCGTTCTGAGCATTATTCCGAGACAAAAGCTTCTATAAGGTAGTATTGCAAGAAGACTTACGCAACCAGCTGAGAATGAGCCAGAAAGATAAGAAAAAACGGGGTGGTTTGAACTCAGGACTGCTGGAACGCTATCGACTTGAATAATGACCTTGTGCCAGAATGCTGTCGCGGGGATCCAGAATATCAGGCTACATGGGCATGTGGCTGTGCGTCCGTTCAGTTGGAAGTCCAAGGTCACAGTATGATCGAGGTCTGTCTATCTGCTTTATCCGATTCAGACCCTTTCTGGTATTTCTCTTCGAGAGACACGTTCAGTTTGACTCCGGGCCGCCGTTTGGCAAAGAATCAAAGTTTGAACACAGAATAGAATTGTCAAACGACAATTGATGAACAACAACTGATTGAATAGCAGGCTAAGGAATTGGAGATTCTCACGAGCCTCTGACATGACTTAGGGCGACGTCTGCCGCGTCAAGTGTTAGAGGCTGAAACCCAGAGGATGTGTCTCCCAGAGAATTTCAGTAATCAATCAAGCAAGCCCGTAGCAATACTGCCCAGTAGACCGAGCTAACTGCTGTGTCAGGCCGATAGAACTCATTCCGTTACCGAGAGCGAAGGCGTGCAGAAGAAGACCAGTTTCCTTGGGATATCTCTACGATGAATTTTGGTCCGCAGCCCTTTTTCTGCGGAAATGCTGCAGTAGCAGATGCACAAATGAAGACACGGAAGCCAAGATAAAATGATATACCGCAGATATAGCGCGGAAGGACACCGAACCTCTCAAGAAGGTACGCGGACCAATGGAACAAGCATGTCTAGCAGCGCGAAAGGTGATTAGAGAGACGAAGACGTCGCTAGCCCAACGCTGAGGCTAGCGATTTGAACGACTCTAGTAGAAAATGTCCAGTGTTTTCTGGGGGCTTCCATACTGCTGCAATTTCACCAAGGCAATCGCTGTGTTTTGTATGCCTGACGCCGGGACAGATGAGTCTGGTCTGCGAGTGGGTACACAAGTCCCGAGTTTTCGGTTCTTCGGCCTAAGCCCGAACTGATCATTAACTTTGAGAAAGCTTGCATATCACATGCTCCAAATCAGCGTAAAAGTAAATGCACTGTGAGACATGAGCTCAAGTCGGAACGATCGATCAAATATCTCAGGCCACAAGTCGATCTGCCAAGACTTATGATTAGCAGCTATACTTCTGATGTATCCATATAGCAATTAAATCCCTCCAGTAATCCCACTCATCCATCAGAGAGCCACTTGGGTACTAACTTCGTGACGTACGAGGATAGACAATAGCGCATTGTGTCTTTTGTCCCTAATATCACACCTTGAGCCTCGAGATCAAACCTAAAATCCCTGATTAATCAATACAATTTCCAATCATCATTCTGCTTCTCGTGTCACTTAATTCTGAACCATTTTTCATTACCACTTCAAGAATCCATACAATATAGGGGCACAGGTCAAGCTTGATACTTAGCCAAGGATCAATATTGCCGACAAAGACTTAAACGCTTTGCGGATGTTGCCAATAGTCGCCGCATCTCAATTAGTGCTCTGACAGTCTGAAATTGAAGTTGACAATCTCAACGAAGGACTCAATTAAGCTCTGCTCGGCGGAAGGACGATTCAAATTAGTAAAAGGCCCCACCTGATTATTCAGGGACAAGAACTCATGTCTGTTGTGGAGACACTTGATATGAATCACATACCTCCTGTCTAGGCGGGTCGACAGCGAACGCAGATAAACAGCGGTCTCTCAAATATAATCGGTATGCTTTTGAAATGCCGTGGATGATCATGAGGGTACGTGAAGACCCACAGGTACTTTCACAACTACTTCGAGGCTTATGAACTACGGAGGCGTGGATTTTGAAGACGACGTTGCAAACGATGCGTGCGGAAGTGATCTAGACTGTGGTGGCCACAAATAACGACTTACTAAAAAACAAAAGCAAAGTGGCTGACTTAGGTTTCGTCTGAAATAGGGTAAGCCGACGAAGCTGCTATAGACAGAAATACAGATATATCTAGATTCATAAGGACTCACGCACTAAAATAATTGCTGTTAGTTGCTGCTGGCTCTGTGAGAAGATATCTTATTTTGATCTCGTTACTATTGCTTTCAAACGTCCTATAAGCTATATTTTGTGTTAAACTGTTCTCATTATATGCTTGTTGGTGGAATAGCTAACGTTGTGGAGAGGCCAGCATTTGTTTGAGCAACGAGTTCATCTTATTTTAAAGCTAATTAAATATTCGATCTTCAATTATTTGAGATTATAATATAATCTTATTCCATTTCATTATATTAGGATATAATTAAATCTAAATCCTTATATTATAACTTATAAGTAAGGATAACAGTTAGCTAACCCACCTTAGGT
Source organism: Colletotrichum gloeosporioides (assembly GCF_011800055.1). Lineage (NCBI taxonomy): Eukaryota > Fungi > Ascomycota > Sordariomycetes > Glomerellales > Glomerellaceae > Colletotrichum > Colletotrichum gloeosporioides. The sequence continues at coordinate 229,526 of NW_025544744.1, read as the reverse complement.
ATTAGGTAGCTAGGATAGGATATTTATACTATAGGATTATAGGAATAGTAGGAACTTACTTAGAAATAGAAGAACTATAGTATAAGTTATATAATAATAAAATAAGACTAAATAAATAGTATAGATTATTAAGTACTTAATAAAGACTACTAAGTACTTATTAATAATTACTAAATACTTATTAGTATTTAGTTAGGAATTAGTAACTAAATAAAAGAACTATTTAAGACTTATATATAGTATAACTTTAAACTTAGTTTATAGTTAGACTTCTATAGCTCTTTAGTAATTAACTTAGTATTTATCCTTATAGATACTCTTAGCTTACCTTTATTATAAATTACTTATTAAGTTTAAAACTAATTACTTTAGTCTCTAAAGACTTAATTTACTATAATTTATAACCTATAACCTAAATTATAACCTAGTATACTATTATAATATATTAATCCTTAACTTCTATTAGTAAACCTTATTATTAAATAGCTAATTATAATACTTTAATTACTCCTATTTAGTAAGTTAACTATTAATACCTACTAATAGTAAAATAATAAGTATATCTTTATATATCTCTATTAAGTTACTTACTCTAAGGACCTCCTCCTCTTTATAGTAGCTAGTTTAAAACCTAGCTAAAGAACTTAAAGGAGCTTTTATAGTAGTAGACTCTAATAATAAGGTAACCCTAAAGAAAGATACTTATAAACGCCTTTAAGTTAGAGTTAAGAAGGGAGATAATAATATCACTAAGGTTTAGATTATAAAGAAGGGAGATAATAATATCACTAAGGTTTAAATTATATATAATAAAACTACTATAGAACTTTAAAGCCTTAAAGAAATAATATAATAACTAAGAAATAGCCTTTAGTATATTATAAACCTAGAAAATAAAGTTATCTAACTTAGAGGATAAAATAGTAATATTAATATTAAAGAACTTTAAGAAGAAATCTATACCTTATATATAGCTATAAATATTATTATAACCTCTATTAGAGGATAATAAAAACTTAAGTTTAGTACTTTAATTATTTATAATAATACTTTTAGATAACTTAAGTTATTTCTAATCTAAGTTAAAAACTACTAGAACTTCTATTATAGAAACTTTATTAATTAAATTAAGAAAGTTATTTATATTACTACTTATTTATAAGGATAAACCTTTAAGTAGTTTAAACTTATTTAAGAAGAGTTCTTTAAATATAAAACCTTAAATAAATACTCTATTAAGACTTATAATATCTATAATAACTTTAAGGGATTTAAAGATACTTTCTACTCTCTTTTCTAAGACCTTAATAAGAAATAATAAGTTAAGAGAGACCTTATATAGCTATAATAGATAAAGTTAACTAAAGAATATATTACTATATTTAGATAACTTAATATCTAACTTAACTTTATTAAAGAAACTAAGATCTTTATATTCTATTAAGGACTTAAGGATAAAATTAAAGATAAGATTATTAAAATTAATTATTTTAAAGACTTTTTTTAATATATTAACCTTATTATTAAAATTAATAATTAACTTTTTAAATATTATAAGGAAAAAGGTAAAATATAATAAGAACTAAACTTTAGATATAAGTATTAATAGTAGCTTTATTAGAAGTTTAACCCTTAGTAGAATAATAATAGACCTTATAATAACTAAAATAATACTTATTAGAGTACTACTTATAGATAGTATAGTAGATCTATAAATCTTAATATAATAACTAAACCTAATAATAAAAAGCCTTAGAACCTTAAGTATTATAACTATAATAAATAAGAATATATTACTAAAGACTATAAATAGTTTAAGAAGCTTCTTTAGAAACTAATAACTAAATAACTATAATAAGTTAATATTATTATAAAAACCCTATATATATCCTAATTTTAAACTAAATATTATAATAATAACTATTAAATCTATTTTAAAGATAAAGAAATATTA
>NW_025544744.1:225364-227513 GCF_011800055.1 Colletotrichum gloeosporioides | reverse complement strand
ATATATATCTAAAAACTTTAGTAATAATATATATTAGTAATAATAAGATTTATAGAAAAACCTAAGAATAACTTAATAAGATATTATAAGTATAATAACTTAAACTAATTCTTAGTTCTACTTTAAAAATAATTAATAGTTAAGGTTAGACTAATTATAAACTTTTAAACTAAACTACCTATATAATATTAAAAGAATAAATAAGAGAAGAATTTAATAATAAACTAAATTATTAATATAACCTCTTAGAAGAATAATAACTATTTAATCTTATAAATAACTAGATTTTTAGAGAAAGAGAAGGTTCTCTTTATAACTTAGATAAACCTTATAATATTATATACTAATATACTTAAGTAGAGATTACTTATAAACTTACTTTTAATATAGATAATACTAGCTCTAAAGAGAAATCTAAGAAGAATAATATACTTAAGTAAATTATATATAAATAAATTAACCTATATAATAATAAATAGTTTATTAAACTTTATAATATACCTAATATAAAGCTAAAAATATATTACACCTTATAACTTAAGACTAAAGATCACTTTTATTTTAAAATTACTAACCCTAACTATTAATACCTTTTTTAGGTATAATATTTTTTTAACTATTATAAAATTTATATAGGAAATAAATATTACTACTATTTCTAACCTAAGTAATATAATAATAATCCCCTATAAAATATTTATATTATATATACCCTTACTAGATAGGAACTTAAAAAGTTTAATAGTAATATTACTATATTTACCTCTAGTTAATAATTTCTTATAAAATACCTCTATAATAAATAGATAAAATAGGATAAATACTAATATAATAAATATTAGATCTACTATAAGGAAAAAGTATATACTTAGAGAATTATAAAGAATAGACCTTAACCTCCTTAAGTTAGATATTATAAAAATAGCTTTATAAAAGTATAATAAGAAGAGAAGTAAATTACCTATTTAGGATAATTAGAGTAGTTAAAAAACTAAATTTACTTATTAATATAGAACTATAATAAGTAATAAAGAAAAGGTTTATCTACTAAATATTATAAAGATATTAAAGTAATATAGAACTTAAAATTACTATTAATTAATAGATAATACTTATATTAATTAATAGTAGAGTTAAAATAAATTTTATTACCCCCTAAGCTATTAATAAACTAAAAGTATTATAGAGAAGAAAAAAATAACTATATTAGTTATATATAGTAGAAGGAGAAGAATTTAAATATAAAGGAGATATTATTTATAATAAAACTATACTTCTTAAGATAAACTACTTAAATTAAAAAGAAAGAATCTAATTTAATATTACTAACTTAGGAATATATAATATNTTAAAAAGAAAGAATCTAATTTAATATTACTAACTTAGGAATATATAATATAGTATTAGGACTACTTTAGTTATAAATAAGTAATCTATAAATAGATTAGAGTAAAAGCTAACTTTATTAAGACTATAATAACTTAGTCCCTAAGTAGCCTTATTAAAAATAAGCTTTAAATAAGCTAATATTATATAAAATAGTAAAATGATATATCTACTACTTTAAAATAAAAGAAGCTATATTATAACTATTAACTATAATAGATCTTATATAAAAGAATAATCTATTTCTATTTATCTTAGAAGAATATAAGGTTTATAAAAAACTTTTTATAACTAAATTAGAAACTAAACTACTTAAATATATTAGTTTTAACTATAAAATCCCCCTTAAAGAAGGAAAAAAACTATAATTTAATAAAATTTATAGACTTAACTTAATAGAAATAAAAGTTTTAGATAAGTATTTTAAAGAAAACCTTAAGAAAGGTTATATTAGACCTTCTATATTATTAATAAGAAGCTTTATCTTATTTATACTTAAGAAAAATAGAAACCTATAGCTATATATTAACTATTATATACTTAATAAAATAATAATTAAAAATTATTATTTATTACCTCTTATAAATAAAATAAAATAACTTCTATATAGAGCTAACTAATTTATAGCTTTTAATCTTAAAGGGGTTTATAACTTAATCTAAATAAAATAAAGTAAAGAATGGAAGATTACTTTCTAAATATAAAAAAGATATTTTAAATACCTTATTATACCTTTTAATCTTATTAATATACCTATAATATT
>NW_025544744.1:224326-225333 GCF_011800055.1 Colletotrichum gloeosporioides | reverse complement strand
TATATTAATATTTATATAGTTATTTACTTAGATAATATCTTTATTTTCTTATTTATATTTAAGAAGTATAAAGAAGATATTTATTATATCTTATAAACCTTCTAAAAAGCTAAACTCTTAGTTAAACTTAAAAAAAGTAAATTCTATATATAAAAAGTAGAATACCTTAGATTTACTATTACCTCTAGAAAGGTTTATATATTAGAAAATAAAGTTAAAGCTATTAAGGAATAGCTAATACTTAATAACCTTAAAGAAGTCTAAGGATTTTTAAGTTTTATTAACTTCTACTATAAATTTATTAAAAGCTATAGTAAAATTAATATAGCTCTTATTAGCTTTAATTATAAAGATATACCTTTTATATAAAAAGAACTATAATAGATAGTATTTTAGAAGATTAAAGACCTTATTATTAATAAACTTATCTTAATTATCTTAGACCTAATAAAATAGTTTAAAGTAGAACTTAATATATCTAACTATATAATTAGAATATAACTATTATAATAAGACTTAAAAGGATAATTATATCTTTATACCTTCTTCTCTTATAAACTTTATAGATTAAAACTTAATTATTAAATTTATAATAAAGAACTTATAATAATTATTAAAGCTTTTAAAGAGTAAAAACTTAAACTTTTAAGAATAATTTATAAAGTACTTATATATTTAGATTATAAGAATCTCTTATACTTTATAACTTTAAAAGTATTTAATAAATAATAAATCTAATAATTAGAATTCCTCTTAGAATTTAACTTTTAAATAATCTATTAAAAAGGATTAGATAATAGTAGAGTAGATACTCTTAATTAATAATTAGACTATAATATCTTAATACCTAAAGAAACTTAAATAATTCTTAAATAATAAGATAATAGAGACCTAATATTAGTAACTAAACTCCTAATAATAGCTAGATAATCTAATATTAGCTTAACTAATAAACTAAATAATAAAGTAATTATAGAATTTTATATATACTTTATATATAGTTATTA
>NW_025544744.1:224098-224256 GCF_011800055.1 Colletotrichum gloeosporioides | reverse complement strand
TAAAAGTAATTAAGAATTATAAAGTATACTTAAAAAGTAAACCTACTTAATATTAACCTTATAATATACTATAACTTTTACTTATATTATAAACTACTTAGTAATCTATATCTTTTAACTTTATTATTAAACTACTAAAGTTATAAGAACTCCTTATA
>NW_025544744.1:201511-223744 GCF_011800055.1 Colletotrichum gloeosporioides | reverse complement strand
TATAATAGTATAATTAGAGAAAATACTAAGAAATCCCCCTTCTATTTTAATTATAGCTTTAAACTAATTACTTATAGAGAACCTTAAATAGGTTTAGCTATAGTTAAAGCTACTACTTTAGTATAATAAATTAAGAATATCTAAGATAATATATATAAAGAACTTAAATTTATCTAATAATAAATATTAATATTTAGTAATAAATAAAGGATTAAAGGACTAACCTTAAAAGAGGGAGATAGTACTTACTTTATATAGTGAAATATTAAAATAAAATAACTAAGTAATAAACTTAACTATAAAAAACTTAAACCTTTTAAAATCTTATAAATTATTTTATTAGTTAACTATAAACTTAAACTCCTAGAAACTATAAAGTATTACTTAGTATTTTATATTTTACTTCTTAAGCTAGTACTATAAGGATTATAAATAAATAATTTTATTATTATAAAAAATAATAAACTAAAGTATAAAGTAGAAAAACTACTTAACTACTAATATAGAGATAATAAATAGAAATACCTAATTAAGTAGAAAAACTATAAATATAAAGATAATATATAGGAACTAGATAATAACCTACTTAACTATTATAATAAGATTAAAGACTATATTAATATACTTAATAATATAAACCTTAAGGATAGACTAAGCCTACTTATAACCTTAGAAGAATAATAGGAATATAATAGAATTTATAAAGAATAATATAAATAATAATAATAGGAAATAGAGGAAAGATATAAACACTACTTATATATATAATTCCCTATACTTCTGAAATAACCTATTTATATATATAGTTACTAGAATAATTATAGAGTAAATAAAAAACTATTTATCTACTTAGGAACACTAAAGTATAACTAAGATCCTCCTAATAAGAAATTTAGTATATTAGGATTCTAATTAAGAATTAAATCTAAATCTAAGACCTTAGAAGTACCTAATAACTATACCTTAAAAACTAAAGAAGATTTAGTTAGAAGATCCTTAATTACCTTATCTTTATCTATAACTATTAAGGTCTTCTTATAACCCTTTTTAAAAACTATTTACTTTACTTTATAAATATAATCTAACTTTATAAGTATTTTATTTACTTTAACTTATGCTTTTTATAGTACCTTTATTCTCTTTTAAAATAATTCCTTAGTTTCCTCCTCTTTATTATCTAAATAATAAGATTCTACTATTAATTGCTTTATTATAATAAGTTAATAAGGAAAAACTAATAATAAAAAGATAAAAACCTATACTAGTAAATTATATTATTAGAAGTATTATAAGAGTAATAAATACTACTAATAGTAATATATTCCCTATAGATTAGTAAACCTAGTAGTATTTTATAATATAAACCTTATAAATAATAATAATAATAAAGTATAACTTTAAAACTATTCTTAGTAATATTAAGAGAATAATAATAGTAATAAAGCGTAGAAATTATAAGATTATTAGTAATATAACCTAATATAGTATTAATATTATAAGAAAAAATAGGAAGTATAATTAATAGATCTCTAATTTAAAACTAATAACCTACTTATATTAAGTCTTAAGAGTAAGACCTTTAGAGGGAGGACTTAATATTATAACCTATAAATAAGGATAATAATTAGCTAACCTACCTTAAGTATTAAGTAATTAAAATAGGATATTTATATTATAAAATTATAAGAATAGTAAGAACTTACTTAGAAATAGAAGAACTATAGTATAAGTTATATAATAATAAAATAAAACTAAGTAAATAGTATAGATTACTAAGTACTTAGTAAGGACTACTAAGTACTTACTAGTAATTACTAAATACTTACTAATATTTAGTTAGGAATTAATAACTAAATAAAAGAACTATTTAAGACTTATATATAGTATAACTCTAAGTTTAGTTTATAATTAGACTTCTATAACTCTTTAGTAATTAACTTAGTATTTATCTTTATAGATACTCTTAGCTTACCTTTACTATAAATTACTTATTAAGTTTAAGACTAATTACCTTAATCTCTAAAGACCTAATTTACTATAGCCTATAACCTACGACCTAGACTATAACCTAGTATACTATTATAACGTATTAATCCCTAACTTCTATTAGTAGACCCTATTATTAGATAGCTAACCGTAACACCTTGCTATTTATTCGCAGCTAAACCGTCCTATCTTAAAACGACGGTAAATGCTGGGATCCCTTAGGCATACCCCTGTCTGTTAAGCGTGACGCCCTTGTCGACTGGATGGCAGAAGGCATGTTAAAACCATGACATGGGCATTGCGTACATAGGCCTTGATGCGCATCACAATTCTCCAGAACTACTCCAAGAAAATTGTCTTTTCTTTCCCTCGCTCTCTCGCCTCTATGCCGTCGTTACAGTTCCTCCAATTCCTGTTCTTTGAAAATCCAGTCTGATTTCCTTTAGCCCCGAAGTGAGGTCACTTCTGGTGACTTTAAGAACTTTCCAGCAGCTTCGGTCAGGCGTTAGATATGTAGTCTCAGGCTTCACTCCATGTTTTGTCTATGATGGCCTTTTCCTTTTACTGACAGTGCTCGCCTCTTCAAACCCATCAACAGTCAGATTCTGTACACCCTTGACTTTAAAGCCTTTAATAAATAGCAGAGAAGCCTACGTGATGTCTGTTGTAGCTGCAGGGGACACGTCAAATCCACATCAAACCCAAAACAAAAGCCTCACACCTATCTTCCGATCCGGGTTCCCGAATCCCATGCCTCGCCTGCCCTTCAAGATGGTTGGGTTCGGTGCACTAACTAACACTAAAACTTACATAATTTTCACTATCGATAGCGAAGCTACGAATATGGTCATGGCCATCTTCTATTAGTCCTCCGCACAACATAAAGCCTTTTGGTCCCAGTCTAACTGGCGATGCTACTAGGCTAATCTTATGCTAGTCGGAGATCTTGGTTTCTTATGCAAAATTTGGCCGCATAAGCCCCTTAGTATTTCGTGCAACACGAACAGTCTGCTGAGGAAACAATTGACTGAGCAATAAGCTGTCTGTCAAGCAAGCAGCTATGCCTCCTCTCCACTTGATTCCTTGAGCATAGGACCGTTGCCCAGGCGCTATCTAGTGTTTTGCTGATGAAGTGTGCCCGCTTCGGTGCCACCAGCGGGTGTGATGACCGACCCAACCCAGAGCATCCAACATTTCCAATATAGTCAAAAACATGTGATATTTTCTGTACAATAGATGGATTCAGGCAATACAGTGATACTGTCTTTGTGAGGTGTTGTAATTGCAGCTGGATATTAGTTCGGGTTTTGACTCGATCATTATGCCTGCCGGGATGTATGTCAATGTCCCCACTCGTTTGAAGACATTTACAAGTAGAAGGTAGATGTGAAAGGACGATATAACCTACGGGACATGTATTACATGCGCGAAGTTTCCATTGCTTCGGATGGATGGGGTCGTAAACAGGGGCTCGCAGGGCCAAGAGCCTGTGGGACGTCTGCTCAACTTGCACGTGGCAATCTAGGAAGGGCAAGATCACAAAACCGAGAGAGATAATGATTATTTTAGGCAATGGAGAGTTCTTGCGAGCTGCAAAAATGGAAAACACCTGCTTCCACTTTCCTTTTCAGGAACTTGGATAGCAATCTTCCTATGATAACGCGAAAATTCTCTCATGACGAGCTTCACAGAATTGTCGCAAACTACTAAATACAGTCTATTCATCCATCTCAACCTCGAATGTTCTGTTCTGGGGTCCTGAATTTCTGGTGCCTGATTAAGGAGTAGAAACAAGTATCTTTGTAGGTGACTGAATGAAACTCCGATGCGACCATATTACATTAAGCCACAAACATCAACCGGATGCCTCCAAAAGAATGATCAAAAGGTGAAAGCTAGACCTGTGTAGCTTTGGTCCTCATTGATCTGGACTCACTATAACTGAAGACACAAACAAGCGATCTCGGGAGCAAAAGGGACATCTCGAATTTCGGCAACGAGGACGGCATTATTGAACGCATCCCACACTGATGACTAGAGGGAGTGGACATGAACTTGAATAGTATTTATCCGTTAGAGTCATGCGGTAATCTATTCTCCTCAGCTTTGGCGTCATATCTGCCGTTGTCGTCTCTGCTGCAGTTGTCTCTGCTGCAGTTGTCTCTGTTGTCGTCGTATCCAATACTCAAGGTACCTATGTCCGCAAACCGTAGCCAGCTACATACAAGTATGAAAAACAAGTTAACAGCGAAGAAGGATGATCGGTACTTTTACCGAGCAAGTAATTCATCCAAGGTCACTTTGTGCATCTCATTCCGGAGAAGCTGGTGAGCTCTCTTGGCTCAAAAGTCTTGCGTACCTAACCGGGTATTTGAGTGACCCTTTGTTGATGCCTATCTACTTGAGTACTTGCCAGAATACAGGCAACAGCTTACCGCAATGTGGGCATTCAATCATCAGAACTACCTGTCACTTATCTCGCTCGATGTATCGTGAAGTAGCCGGAATAAAGCAGCCTTGTCGGTTGTCCGGCTGCAGCTTCGACTTTGGTACTTCATATTCAAAGTTATGTCCATGAAGTATCAGACTGACAGAGCCAATAGGGTAATATAGATAGCGTAGTCTCAGTTTGAACACTCTTGAACATTGAAACCTGTCTCGTAAGCTTCCCGAAGACCGCGTGCTGGTCAATGTTGGGGACGTGCCTTGGGAGACTGATTCATGAGGATGAATCACTTCTTCGGTGCAAGTATCACAATGTAGTGAGCCTGTTACATCCAGAAGTAAATTCCTTTCTGAGATCATGCTAGAGCAATTAAAAGCCGTCTTTCTGGTTCCTGAGACCGCGAGATGAGAGCCAGGCTGCCCTAGTAAAGAGATATCATGAGATGCAATACCCTACCGCTCACATCCATTCAGTCTAGCATGGTCCAACAGTACATGAATGATAGGTTATTCTCAAAATTGATTGCAGTTCTCGCTGTATGGTGTCTGTTGCGGTCGGTCTCGAACCCAATTGCGATAAATTGAGTTCACTGGACACGGCAGACAGCGGGCGGATCAGGCAAAGGTCGATCATTTGAAGCGGCTCAGGGAAACGGGCGATCTTCGGAATCCTATCAGTCCACGAGCTGGAACGCATGAAAATGCCCTCAGAAGTAATAGACACCCTTCATTGATGATGATATCTTTATACTCATGAAGTTCATGGGATTCATAGTTGCTTTCATCTCAATCGCATTTTCGCAGTCAGAAGCTGCACCTGGTGAACACTTGATCCGGCACCAAAGCCTCCAATCAAGTGCATTTCGTCACCTCTCGAACTTCTCGATTGCATCAATTGGGACTGTCATTCAGAACTTGCTTATTTCTTTCGAGTGTGTTCCCTATAGAAAGGTACATTTGATGACCTGGAGGTTCATGTTGCACCCGATGTAATCAGGTTTGGTGGTCTCCATGGGTACATCTCGGGCCCCCAAGGCGCATTCAACTGAATCCGTTGGTATCTATTAGCTCAAAGACCTCCCTTTTGATGAAACCTGCAAATTATAACCATGCTTGCTTCTCGTTCAACCCTTTGCCGGCGTTTAACGCCTTGTCTAGGCCTTTTCATCGAGAACGTACCCCTTCAAGCTCCTTCACTCGCGGATGGACACTCCATTGTGGCCGCGATGGTTCTCTCACTGTTCCCCGTGAAGCCAACCACCAGCGAAGTGATCTTGGTCGAGGAGAGTGTCATTGCTTTGCTTTAACACGCCATCAACCGCGACTTTATCCACCCAGGTGGGACGATATCGTCTTTGCCAGAGCCTGTATCCCAGTCTGATCATCAGAGACACGATCAAGGAAAGTATTGTTGTCCTTGACGCGGATGTGTCTCCGGCCAGCAGCAACAACGGCGCTGAATTCGACGTCAACACTGAGACCAAGCTGGCCGGGTGTTCCCAAGTCCTATTGGCCCGGGACCAGTGACCCGGACGATGCTACTGTCCGAGGTCTTCGGGTTGACCGATCGCGCCGCGGTGTGTCATTCTGTGAAGCAGCCCCCAGGGCCTCCTTCAATAGAGCCGCTGGAAGATGTGACAGTCGAGCCAGCGGAGCGGCGCTTCCCCCCCGATCATCAGGGGTGTGTTCTTCATTGGGCTGCCGTTTTGGGCAGATTCGGACCTTTATCGCCCGCTCAAACTCGCGGCACCGAGACAAATCACCGTCAGCAGATTGTGAGGGGGATGGAATAAATCAATAGTGGTGATGAATGAGAAGCATCCACTGGCGACAGTTGTATTACTATGCCAAAGATTTGGTTTGGAAATGTCTTCCTTCGGAGAATGTCTGCCCGCCGGTAGCCGTCTCTTTCGTCCCCGAACTCCGAATAACGGCAGATGAGATACCGAAAGCCAAGCTGGAAAGACGCCGGTTCGCCGATGACACCCTTTCCATGTTCTTTTGTGTCGGACACCTCCAACTCACCGGCTTTGGCGAGGCAAACGCGCGAAATCCCGGTGCAACCCTTGATCAAATCATCAAATGGCGCCATGGAAGGCCTTCAACTTCAGCTACCTGGCAGGCAACCCGAATGTGTTGCCGTCGCTTCTGACGTCGAACAGGCCGACGGTGAGACCGTAGAGATTGGCATGGAGAGATAACACGGTTGAGGTCTTGGAAAACATCATCACGGCGCGGGTGTTGAGCGTGCCCGGGCTTGAGCTAACGAGCATTTCGATAGGGATGTGGCTGATGCGCAAGGTGCAGACATCGTGGGTATGGCGCTCAACCTCGATGCCAGCGAAGCAGAGATGGTATCCACTTAGCCGAACGGCTTGGTAGCAGGATTGGGTTGTCCAACTCCCAAGCCGTAATCCTCTTTGGAAATGAAGTAGCACGATCCGTTCGGAAGATTCATCCCCCTTCTCGACACATAGTGCTCCGTTCAGGCAGGTTGAGCTGAATGCAGTATCGGCGTCTCCGTTCAAGAAACTCCAGCACATCCGGCCGTTCAAATTACCAAGATACCGACAGCGACCTGGCAAAGCAAACCTAGCGCGATATCTCCTAAGACTTTGCATCCCGTGTATTTCGGACGCTGTTATAGCTTGGTCTACGCTGATTCCATAGAGATGAGCTCCGAACTCCACACCCTGTCTGCCTTACCCTTGGGACCTTATGGGTAGAATGGACTGCCTGTTCACATTGCCAAGACCCTCATCGAGGTCGAGCAAGGTGATTGGCTTCCCTGCGTCTATCCACCCATGGTTAATTAGCAAGCTTCCAAGTCCAAAAATGGTTGACATCATACCTCAGCTCTCTAGGTCGACCTCGTCGTGTGCAGCACCCAAAAATGGAGGAAAGTCCCCGATCCCGGTGTGAGAGTTACTCTTGACCGAGTCGCCTGGTCTCCTGTGTCAAAGAGCATGCCTACCTGCTTGCGACGGTGTTGTTGCCTCGCAGTAAAAAGCTTGTACTCGGAACCATCAACATACGACCCGTGAGCGCCCTCTATCGGAATGTTTAGTCACTGTTCGTTTTGCAGCGCTGACCACCCAGGAATGAAGACGAAGGATTCATCCTCTATCTATCTTGTAGCCGTGTTACCGAGGGATGAAACCAATTTATGGCAATGGACTCGGTGATTCATAGGGGAATCGGCTTTGTGTAGTTGTTTCAAGATGTTACATTGTGTATCAGATGACTCTGTTGGCGAATACCGTCTGCTAAAGCTCGCGTATTGGTTTTATGTTCTATGTTGAGGGTCTGCTGTGATTCTTCCACTTTTGCTCATAATCAGCCAATCGTTTCGGGTACTTCCATGGTATTTGACCCTCATCCATTCAGAAATCTCCAAAGGAATTCCTCAACTCCCAATCTTACCAAGCCCTTTGCATACTGAAGCTTCAGACAGACACTGAGGAAAGCCGTTTGTCCCAGCCTTCATCCTCACCTCCTGACACTCTTCTGTAGATCTATGGGCTTTGGCACCAAGCTCTAGACATCTGCGAACGTTTCGTGTCACCCTGCGGCACTGCCTTTGGCTTCACTGCTGCCATTTCTCTTGTTTTAAGATGTTTGCATTTTCCAGAAAGGTTCTGTTCTATTTGTGTATGACCCATAGGCCGTGTTTAAGATGGTTATTGCTAGCTTCCTCGCCACTTGCAATGCCTCGTTCTACTGCTAAATGTGATGCATCATCCAAGTACGAGTAGTGCTGCTGCATCTTTGTCCATCTGGTTATAAACACAAATGTGTCTTGTGGCAGGAGTGTTCTAGATGATACTTGTTCCAACGCCTCCAAAGCCGGAGTTCAATTGCCAGCCCTCTCAGTTACTCACGTACCTTTGCGGTGACGACAATCCGATGGGTCAATCCATGAGACCGCATAATCCTACCTAGTTTATGCCGTAATATGTTCCTCTCTGTTTTGTGATGTCAAGGTGTCGTACCTCACCATGCCGCAAGATACTGACAACATGTGGTTCAGCCGCTTTCGCAATCTGATATTCTCACAGCTCCGCTATCCGCGACTCAATATATTGCACGCTCTTTCTTCGATTGGTAGCTCTGGTTGCTCATTAGAATGCCCAGCGTAATGCTCGCCTGTCCCATGATGAGACGGCCTACCTCAATATTGACGCGTTACCCTTGAGCCTTGAATTGTAGAAGCCCTGTCCCTGCGCAAGTTCTGAGACGACGAGAGGGTTGATCGTCTCTTATGGCCTTCGATGGATGGCCATGACACGGGGTGCTCACGACCGGTCTTGACGGGGATGCCGTCCAGCAATGGCAAAGGCATTCATAAAGTTGTTCAATCGATGATGAGATGAAGGCTTCGAGGTTCGTCCCTGCAAGCTCTGCTGCCGCCACCATCACGGTGAGTTTGCATGCAGTCGCTGCACCAAGGCTGTCCACTCCACTATCTGACTCTTGAGTATCACGCGCCGGAATGGAATCCTCCAATGGCTGTCTCTGTTCTCCCGCGACGACTCGCGGGACCTTCGACGAAAAGTGCGGAATGGCCTTCCAGCAATTTTGTCCGCGATGCCCTCTACCACGTCGCAGGATGTTTCCATTCAGTCTCTGAAGCTCTTGATTCCCTTCTGCAAACGCTAGCCCTGCAAATTCAAGAGAACTCGCTGAGAAGACTCGTCGGGTGTCAGTCAGATTAAAGGAAATGTTGAAGCTGCTCCCGTTCGCTTTCGCCGAGCATATGAGGAATCTTGAGGCCTTAAATTTGAAGTATTGAAGTGATGGCTACCTTTGAGATTGGAGCAATGCACCTCACACAAAATGAACCGGTCCAGCCCACCCGTCCTTGGTTCTGCGATAGATATTGCCCTGGCGGTGCATTTCACTGCGTTAGCTCAACTTTTGCGGAATCTGCATCTCGAACTTGGAAGCTTGTCCGTTTTTCGAGCTTGAGTCAAACACACGAATTGGAATCTTTGCCATGCGTCCCTTCCCATTCTTGCAAGGAGACGGCGGCTCCGCTACGGTTTCGAAGTCGCAGAGCGTTATCTGCGAAAGCGCCAAAGCTAGAAGAAAGGTGGAGTGAAACACAACCAGACAAGGGTAACTTTGTGCGGCTGTAGATGGACACTCATCCAATGGATTATCCAGAAAGGTATCACGGGACATATTCGGGAACATCCAGAATGTAACCTCTTCGGGGCGCAGCTGGAAACCTGCATAGAATCATGAAGGGTACCGCGTTCTCATCCAGGTCTTGCGAAACACAACCCGTTTGTCTGCACAGGCTGGCCGTCGTTCAGCAGGCACCCGGCGACAGTCTTCGAACCTTGCCAGAAGATCCTCAGCAAGATTACTCACTCTATTTGACTAGCTCTGTCAGCCAGGCTGGTTGTCAATGGCATGTTGTCACTGGACATTGCTGAGATTGACCCGGAATTTGCGCGTCATCCTCTTCAAACAAGGCTTCTAGGTTCCCATCATGCATTAATTGAATATCCCTGCCCATTTCAGTGATTATGCGTGAGAATTTGAGCGGTAGACTCCACACCAACATTGTCTCTGAGGGAAAGAGGATGGGTAGAATGGGTACCAGTGCCGATGACCGCAATAGGTACGGCGCCAGGCAGCTCGCTGGATTGCCAAGCCAAAAATGATGGACGGTTACCCTGTATCAATGCGAAGAGCACCATGGCCGCTTTCGCTCAAATCAGAACAATTCCGAGAATGTGCAAAGACGTGCTCAGCTCCTCTTCGAAGCCAAGTGATGGGGGCCCATGGATAGTTGAGCTTCCCGATGGCAATGCCGGGCTGTATGTACTTCAAGTGGCAGCTTGACGGATCGAAGCTCAGGTTTTGCTCCAAGAAGGCGAAAGGACGAAGCCAAGCGGCAAACCAAATCAGGCCTGCCTGCTGCACCAAAACTGCCCACTGGCAGCATCAGATGTGACCAAGGGGATGTGGCTGGTTCCTGTGACTCGCTGCTGAGATTTTGCAGACAGTGGCGATGGTGCAGTCCCTCGAAGGGAAGGGTGGGGTTTGAAGCAACCGGCCTGGGCGAGCATTTTCGGCGGCGGGAATCGGTGTGGACCAGTCACCGGGGCCTTCGGCGGATGATAGGTCAACCCCTGCCACCACATCCTCCTCTCACGTCGGCGCTTCCAGCGTCAGTATTTTTGCTCGAGTGTTCTAAAAAGAATCTTGGGAGCGCACACGGCAATTTGTCGGCTTTTGGGATTGACTGTTTGTCGATGCATCGATGGCGCTGACGTATTCCCACGGTCGACCTCGTCCAGCTCGACCCCCTCACCCGGTCCACAGCTGTTCGCATCTGGCGTGACTGTTCATAGGCCAACGAGGGCTTCGTGGCGTTTCTAGAGAGCGAAGTAATGCGGAGATGAATGGAAGCGATTGAATCAAGGTCGTGAGAGATGGTGAGTTGTCGGGTGCTCGGCATGGGGCGGGAATTTTGCATTGCGTCAACTTTCCGTGGGTGGTCCACCCCCGCGTCCTTGTAAGAAACACAGTGAAAGCCCACAAAAGTAATTGTACCTCCTGGGGAGTACAACGGCCCACTTCTATTCGGCCGAACACCTCAGTCACCAGGCAGTACGGTGCAGTGTTGGTGGTGGCACAGAAGGGTCGTCGCGTGGTGAGACTTGAAGTTGGAGAGGTGAATGTGACCCACAGAAGTCGGGTCTGTGGTTGGCCGTGATTGGCGCACGAGGGTCGGTACCATCTTCCCAGGATGGTACGGCTCTCTGATTGGCCGCAAGACTTGCCCCAAGCCGCCTTGCTGCTCACCCATGTTCACCATTCCCCCGACCTTCCTCGAAATGCAGCAATGACATTTCAAAAAAGAGACACTTCCAGGATATTGCAGCCGGCTAGTTTCTCCTTTGTGTTGGAAACTTGTGATGAGGTACTCGTCGACACACACGGGCTTCGCTCTCTAACCGCTGCAGATCGTTATCAATCGCGGCGATCTGGGCACGAAGCTGAAGATGCCAACGCAGATGACTTGTGGTCCCACCGGCTATGGAATTCGGCCAAGTTAGAATCTGCGTGTGGATGGTCTTTGGTGATGCAGGAGCAAAACGATGCTGAAGGATGCGGATGGAGTTGTGGTTTGCCCCGGGTTCATTCGGGTGCGGATGGAGGGCAGCATGGACGTCGAGACGTGCAGATGGGCGCGTCACCCTTCCTGGTGCTCAGCATGAAGCAGCAACATTGTGCATTCGGTAATTTTGAACCTGGCTGGATGCACAAGACATGATGCTCTCCATGCAGAACATGTTGGTTTGGTTTGGCAATGGTTGCTTTTTCGCAAAGGGTCGTGACGGGCGGCGGGGAACGACACCGAAACGAGCCGGGGTGTGGATTGACGTTGGAGGTCGGAAACGTGGCGGGGTCGATTCAGTGACCCTAGCGCTGAAATCGGCAGTTGGTGCCTGCAAACATCCCTGGGCACATCTGACGTAATCAGTACGTACCTCACCTTTGCGGACCACACCTTGCAAAATCACCAGTCTCGCACAAGGCACAAGGCCAGGAATTAACCCGGGCGCAACAAAACCCTATGCTGTGGATTTCTGTGCCCAGTATCCAGGTTTTCCAATTGGGCATCTGTAGACTCTCGATGTCTGCTCTGGCTCTTCCACAAGGTGTTGGGATTGGTGCGTGTATGGACGATGGCCGGCGCGGGGGACGGCCGGGTCAGGGCATCGCCAAGGCCAACGCAACGCTGGTCCTTCGATCGATGTCTGTCTACTACAACCAACTCCTTTGGTCAACGCTCTTCTGATTCGCCATCTGGCGTCCAAAAATGTCCATGTACGCCCTGTATCTTCTCGCTGGTGGCAGAAGGTGTTTCTAGTCGATTTTCCTAGCCTTTCGCCCGCCCCGTCCCCAACGCCTGCAAGGCCCTCAACCTGGCACCTGGAGGGCTCTCGATCCGGTTTCGTGACGATGACAGTTGTGCCGGTCTGTGCAAAAAAGTGAAAAGCTCTCGTGTAACTGCCCCGACGAGCCATACCTTTCAGTTGTAACCGAACGCGGACTCGAGCGGGAACTCGAAGGGTCTTTTCGGGAGGAATCGATGAATCCGTCATTCCATGCATGGAGATTGCATCTGGCTCGGTCGGTGCTGTTGCCACGAGACCAGCGAGTTGGGGGCTTGGCTCGGTTGCTTGGCCATGCCGTGTGTGAAACCAATGGTAGGGGAGAATAGGTTGAGCGTGATCGCGAAGGCGGTGCCGGCGGAGACGAGAAGAAGGATGGTAGAGGACCAGGAGGACCAGGTCGACAACTCCACGGGGCCATGCATCATCGGGCCATGACCAAAGTTGTCGATGGGGACGGAAAGCAGACAGACAGAGGACCCAGGCCCACTGGGCACTTTTGGAGTGGGAGGTTTTCCAGTGAGAGACGAAAAACTCCCACTGCGGTGGGAACTTGTGGAAAGAGGGTGCGAGTTTCCGACTTGAGCTTTCCCGCTGCCCGTCGTAAATGACTGGGCAGGGGACCAGCACCTTCCAAGGTTCCTGGTGACTTGCCTCATTCCACTAGTGTCCTTGCCCCTTGTGATTTGCCCGAAGAATGCCAAGCGCGCTGCCCCGCTAGTAGAATCCACGTCACAGGGGAGGGGGGTGTCAGATTGGCGAGAGAAGCCGATCGGGAAGGAAACTCGTGGCGGTGACAGATGCTGTGCAGTCTAGCCCTCACTGTGGGCAAGCTGAAAAGTCCCCAATGGACTGGGGACTTTTGAGGGATACGTACCTACCACCGCCACACCGCTGCCAGCAGAGACCGTCGCCACGACGATGCCAACACACCGTCACTACCTTTACCGGCCATGTCCGGATTCCACGCATGTCCTGATGGAGGGGATGGTCTGTCATTGGACCCACGGAAGTGCCATGATGGGTGGTGTGAGGCAACCTTGAGGGTGCCTTAGGCAAGCACCTTGGGTTGCGCGCATGCTGAACCAGAAGCATTGTGACTGATGAGAACCTTGAGGGACTTGAAGACCCGGATAAGCAGTCACGTAAGTACGTACCTGACCTTGCCTCTCCCCAAGAGTCTGCATCGATCAACTGACGATTAAGAATCAGCAGGTGCTTAAAATCGGCAGGTGCTGAAATCAGGCAGGTACTGGAACAGGGTTTAGTGGGCCTACTGGATTTTTCGGCGTTTTCAGCGTTTAGAGGTCAGATTACTAGCCCCTTTTAAGAGGTGAGAAGTTAGTTTAGATATAATTATTAATCCTTATAGATTAGAAGTAGAATTTACTTATTTTTTAGTAGATTTTTAAGTTTTTAATTCTATTTTTTTTATTTTAGATTTATAAAGTAAATAAAGAGTTCTTTCCTTTTTCTTTTAAGATTATAGGTTTTAAAACTATAGAGTTATATAACTATAGTAGCTATATATATTTAAGGGTATATATATACTACTATATTATATAGCTTTTAGTTACTAAGTTTATAACTATTTTAATAGTATTTAGAAGTAGATTCTTTCTTTTTTTAGATATTTATAAAAGGTATTAGAGAAGAGCTTATTTTTATACTAAGTAAATAGATTAATATAATATATATAATAACTATAACTATTATTATTAACTATATAATATTAAGAAATATAATATATTAATAAGAGTTAAGTAGTTATTTATAGACCTAATTTATAATAAATAGAGAAGTATAATAACTAAATATAATTTTAGTAATAAGAATATAGGGATATAAAAAGACCTTAAAAAAGACCTTAAAAGTATTATAACCTATATAGTAAAGAGTATTAGATTTTTATTTATTTTTACTTTTACTACTTTTTAATATTATAAGTTATTAAAACTAGACTAAATCTACTTAATAAGTTCTCTAAACTAATAAGAATATAAAACTTTATAATATTTAGATAAAATAGTCTTTAGGAACTAATAAGTTTACTATAGAAGAATAAGATAAATCTACTATAAAGCTATTAGTAGTTTATATAACTCCTAATAGATTAACTAGTAGAAGCTTAAAAGAAGGAATATAAAGTTAACTATAGAGACTTAAAATAGTATAGCTAATTAGGCTTAAAACTAATAGGGGTAGAGGTATAACGCCTACTTACTTAGTTATACTCTTTTCTCTTATCTCTTTTTCTTTTATTATATTTTTAGAAAACATAATAATAATACTTAAGATTAGAAAGATTAATACTTTTAATTACTTAAAAATAATAACTTATATATTTATTATCTTAATTATTAATAACTACTATAGCTAAGATATAGCTTAAAATAATTAGGGAAATATTATATAAAGATATCTTAACTCTTTATAACCTTACTACTAGAGGTAAGTCTATTAATATATTTAATATCTAAACTAAAGTATTTAGGAATATCTAAGATTAAACTAAAGTAACTTTAGCTTCTAAAAATAGCTTACTTAATAGCCCCTCTAGTTTATAAACTTAAGTTATTAATATTAACCTTACTAAAGTTAATTATATTACTAATAGTATTTACCTCTATACTAAAGCTAATAGAGGTAAAGAATAAGCTTTTAGTATTAATCCCTATTATACTTTAAGTAATAATACTTATAGAGTTTAGTAGTAACTTATAGCTCCTATTAGTAATACTTATCTTATTTCTATAGACTAGCTAATAGGAATTATTAAGTAACTAATAGAGTTATACTTTTAATATCTTATACTAATTATAATAAATCCCTTCCTAAATAAGAACACTTTTATATTTATAAGTAATAATATTATAAATTTTATTAAAATTTATAACTCTTAGTCCTATAAAGCCTATTAAACTAATAAGGATAAGTTAATAAAAATTTACCTCTATAGTTTTAAAGACTTAAAGTAGAGTATTAAATTACTAATTAAAGATCTTAATAATTAGGAAGCTATTAAAGTTACTCTTATTAACTAGTATAGTATTATAAATAAAAGCTTCTATTAAGACCTTAATAAAGAGCTTTAAGTAATTAAGGATAAGTCCCCCCTCTTTAAGATAGATACTATTAGTATTATAATCCTCTTTAATTATATTAAAGGTTTATATTATAAAGCTATTATAAGGGAACTCTTAAGGTATTAAGACTAAGATCTTATTTACCTTATTTATAGGTACTTACTAAAGGGAGCTATTAAGGCTATTATAAAAGCTCTCTCTTATAATATTATAGACCTACTCTAGAAGCTTTAGCTAAGTATTAAGTATATAATTATTAAATAAGTAGTTAGAGAGACCTCTTATATATATATTAATAGAAAAAAAGCTATAAAGGTAACTACTCCTCTTTTAATTACTAATCTTATTAAACCTATTAGCTAGCCTATATAAGTTACTTATATTTAGTAGTAATATAGTAATTTAAAAATAGTAAACTTTAATAAAGTTACTACCTTTTAAGAGTAGATATACTAAATATCTCTTAATAGTAAAGATATTAAGGAATAGATAAAGGTACTTATAGTTAGTATTTAGAAACTAAATATAAATATTAGCTAGTAGCTTAAACTAATATAAAATAGTTATATTATAAATATAAACTAAATATCTATAGTATAAGGGAGTTATAAATAGTAAAAAGAGGCTAGCTAATTTATAAGCTTAACTACTATAAACTAAATATAATATAATATACTTAAGATTAAAGGTTACTACTCCTATAGAATAAATAGATACTATATAGTTAAATATAATATTATAGATAAATTAAGGAACGCTAAGGTAGTATACTACTTAAGGGGATAATATATTAGCTCTTATACTAATTATAATATTATTTAGGATAGTATTATTAATAAAAGATAGAAGAATTTAATACCTAATTTAATAACTATTTAAACTTATATCCTCTAAAGTAAGGCGTACCTCTAACTAGAGGTAGTAGTAAAGTAATTCTATAATAAATACTATTTAGAGTAAATATTTAGCTTAAAATTATCTATCTATTATTAAGAAGCTATAGTTATAGTAAATAAAGTTTAGAGAGAATAAGAGGAGACTAAATAATAAGTATTAATAATTACTATTAATTATATTAATATTAAGTATATATATAGCTATATAGTTAATATTAACTATATAAGAAATAAGGAGCTAGTAGAGGTTAATACTATTATTAGAATAAAGAATAATAACTTTTAATATACTTTATATAATAACTCCTTAGTAAGGAAGGTTTACTTTATAGACTAGATCTTAATTTAATAAAGTATTATACTTATAAGAGGTACTTAAGTTAAGGAAGTAGTTAAAGATAAAATAATTATATAGGTCTCTTTATAACTTTAACTATAAGGACCTACTTACTATAAGGAGACTAAGGAACTATACTAAATAACCCTCTTTTTAGACTTAAAAGAAACCTACTCTTAAACTATAGCCCTTTATAATAAAAAGTAAATAGGTAATATTACTCTACTAGAATAGTTTCTCTTAGATAACTAGCTAAAATATAGATAGTTTAAGTTTTAGTATATAATAGTATATATAGAGTAATATTAAGACTAAGTATATAGTAATAATATAGTTACTATTAACTTAGCTTTAGTTAATACTTATATATAAATTAAAGGCTAAGAAGTAAGTATTAGGGAACTTATAAGGAAATAGGATAAGGAATATAGAGCTAACTTATAGTAGCCTAAGAATAGTAATTTTAGATCTATAAAGGGTAGTACTAATATACTAATAGAAAAGCTATAACCTATTAGAGGAAGCTATTATATTAATATAAATATAATAGATATATTAATACTATAGGGCTTTAGACTAACTAATATTAAGGTTTTAGCTATAGAAGACTCCTAATAACCTTAACTTAGAGTTATACTTTATTCTAGTAGAGGGTATATAGTTACTATATATAACTTTATTATACCTCACTTTTAGGTAGCTATTTAAATTAGATACTACTTAGTTAAGGAATAGTTAGGAATTATTAATATTAGCTTTATAGTGAATATTATATCTAAAAACTATATTAACCTTAATAGACTTTAAAATAAAGTTATATTAACCTTAGTTATAATTAGGGGCTTTATAGATATTATATTAGAACTATAGTTTATAAGTATTATTATAGAGGATATATATATTAGTAGCTACTATATACTTAATATAGGTTTCTTTATTAGCCTATTTAGTAAGACTTTAAAAAGCTTAATCCTTAGTAGCTTTTTTATTTATTATACTAAGATAAGGCTTAGCTATATAAATAGATAGATTAATAGTAATTTTTACTACTATATTACTTAGTACTTATTAAAGTATACCTTTAGTTTCTTTACTAACTAGTTTATAGCCCTCCTTCCCTATATTATCTTTAACTTAAATATATTTAATAAGATTTAGAACTTCTACTATATTCTTAAGGAGGAGGGAAACTAAAGGTTACTATTACTATATTTAGTATAATAGTTAGTTTATTAGAATTAGGAATAAATAGAGCTTTAAATCCTATTATAGAGGAGGATTATAAGACTAGTAACTAAGAAAATATTTAGATACTTAATATTAAGTAGTTATCTTTAGATATAGTAGTATAAGCTAAACTTAAAGATAGAGATAAAATTAAAAGCGCTTTTAATTATAAGAGTAAGCTCTTCTAATAAATTCTTAAGATATTAATCTAATAAGCTATTATCCTTAAGGTTATTTCTATAACTACTAAACTTATTAAATTTAGGAATTATAGCTTAAATTATACCTATAAGAACTAGAGGATATTAATAAACTATTATAGATCTAAAATAAGTCTAAAAAGGAAAAAGGCTTTATTATAAATAGAGGAGGTATATAAAGTTAGCTTTAATATACTAGCTATAACTAAGAGGATCCTAAATATAGTAAGAGCACTAAATAATATTATATTTTTTAATAAGCTAGAGAAGTCCTATAAATAGCTTTTAAGTTAATAAAGTAATAACTTAGTAAATATTTTATTTCCTCAAAATAGTATTATTATATAGTTTAAAACTATAGAATATACTATATTCTACTATAAAGCCCTTTTATATAAAGACTTTATTATAATAGATATTATTAAGGCTTCTTAGATAATCTAAAAAACTTAATATACTACTTACTATTTTAGCTTTATAAATAGATCTAAATAGGATAAATACTAAGAAAGGGTTCTATATAAAATAGCTCTTACTAAGTTTAAGTCTAATTTTAAGTTTTTAGAATAGTTTTTACTAATTAAGGTCTATAAACTAATAGCTATTTCTAAATCTAATAATAAGTAAAGTATTAGACTTATTTAAGAGAAAGCTTAAGTTTTCTATTATTCTTAATAAGGTAAGAACTTTCTAAGTAAAGCTATTATAAAAATAAGAATAATACTTCTCTATAAAGCTTTAGATAGAGGTTAGAACCTTCTTAATATAGTTAAAGTTAATACTATATATAAAACTAAGAATAGGAAGATCTACCCTATTAATAATATACTATTAGATAGTATTATTCTAAAAAGAGACCCTAAATAGAAGTTTAAAGTATAAGCTAAGGTTTAAGAAAAGCTTAAGATATATACTAAAGACCTCTTTATAGATTTAATTATACCTAAGTTCTCTAATATTCTAATAGGAGAGTATTTTATTTAAGAATAACTAGATAAGCTACTTAATACTATACTATACTTAACTAATTAAGAGAAAGCCTTATTTATATAAGTCTAGAAGAATAGAGAAATAACTATAGTATAGGAATTCCCCTATTATAGATCTATCTACCTATTAGTAGCCTTACTATAATCTATTTAAATTATTCTATATAAAGTATAATAAACTTAAAGTATATTAATTCTAAAAGTACTTAAAGTTAAAGTTATTTAGATATTTAAAAACTACCTATAGAAGGGTATTTTAGAGGAAAGTTATATATTATACTAAAACCTCTTCTTTTTTATAAGAAAGAAGGATAGGAAAATATATTTAATTAATTTAGCTACTTAGATTAATAGAGTTATATTTTAAGATATAGTTTTACCTCTAATAAGAGATAAGTTTTTAGAAGACTTTACTATATATTAGCTTCTCTCTCTACTTAACTTCTTCTTAAAGTATAACTAAGTCTTACTAGATATAAAAAGTTAAAACTTTATAATATTTATTATACTAATTAGATTACTATATATATATACTTTATTATAAGGTGTTACTAACTCTATTATTTAGTTTATAAGGGTAATAATAAGGATCTTATATAACTTAATCTTTTACTATTATAAAGCCTTCTTTAATAATATTACTATTAAAGGCTTTATAATATAATATAATAATAAAGAAGTATTTAGTTACTTAGGAATATAGAAATTTATCCTTAAGTATATTTAGAATATTAATAAAGTACTACTTAACTTTAAGTTAGTAGAGTATTTAGTTTTAGTAGATAAGTCTTAGTAAGTTTAAACTACTATAACTATTATTAGATATATATATAATACTAATAGTTAATGCTTAGAATAATTAAAAATTATTAAAATAACTAAATAAGAGGCTTATAAAGGACTTATAAAACTATATACCTTCTTTAGAATTATTTTATTCTACTAAATATAGGTTATTTATTTTTTAACTATTACTAAACTTCTTATAGAGCTTTTAAGGAAGGATATTAAGTTTATATAAGGTTCTAACTAATAAAAAGCTATAGATAAGCTAAAATATAAGTTTATATTATCTTTAATTCTTATTAGACTTAACTATAAGCTTAATAGGGGTATTATTTATCTAGTAGTTAATACTAATAATATAGGATAGGGAGCTATATTTAGTTAATTTATTAATAAGAAGAGATATATTTTATAATATAAAAGTGGTTTATAGGTAGGAGTAGAGCTTAACTATAATATAAGAAAAAAGGAACTTTAGAGCTTTCTAAAAGTATTAAAATAAATATATAACTATCTCTTTAACTACTATTTTATTATTAAAATAGATATAAAGATACTTATAGCTTAGATTAATAGCGTAGCTTCTAATCTCCTTAGTACTCTTATTATTTAATAGATTATATAGATCTATATATTTAACTTTAAAATCTAATATATATTAAGTATATAGAATATTACTACTAATAGCCTCTCTAGGAAGCTTAATAGGCTTTTAGATAAATAAAATAAAGAAGTAAAAAGAGAAATTAATAACTAGATTAACTAATAGATCTTCTTTATAGATATATAAATATATTCCTTCTTTAATAAAGCTTAAGATTATAGAGATACTTAGGCTACTATAGATATTATAGCTATAACTACTAGTAATAATAATAATAAATAGAATACCTTCTTTATAATACTACTATTAGTATTAAGTAATTTATAGACTTAATTAATAAAGTCTTAATAGATTATATATTTCTTTAGTACTCTCTACTACCTACTAAGTATTTTTATAAACTAATATAAGTAATAGTAAGTAAAAGCTATTAGCTATACTCTTTATAATAGGTTTTTATTTATATACCTAAATATTTATAAGCTAATACTATAATATATTATTAATAGTACTACTAAGAGAAACTATCTTATTATATATACTTATATTAAAAGTAGTTATAAGGGATATAATATTATATTTAAAAAGCTTATTAATAACTATTTCTAGTTAGGCCTCTATAAGTTTATTATAGATATAATCTTAATATACCTAGACTATTAACTATATAAGGTATATTAGATTAATAATATATACTCCTTTATAATGCTTATTAAACTCCTATTTATAAAAGTAGTTTTAAATATTTAAAAGGTAGGTAGGTATAATATAATTAAAGTTAGAGACCTCTTAATAGAATAGGTTAAAATAAAATAGATACTATAAACTAATTTAAAGCTTATTACTAAATTTATTTAAGAAGATATTATCTATTACTATAGGTTATATAGAACGTTAGTTATAGATAGAGGACTAGAGAATAAAGGTTATATTATTACTTTTAATAAGAAATATACTTTTTACTAGTAAGTTATAATAGTTTATAATCCTTATACTAATAGAACTATTAAGAAAGGTTATTAGTTTATTACTTATACTTTATTAACTTAGTTTAAGGATATTAACTATAACTTTTAACTTTACCTTTATATTATACTTTTTATAAACTAAATAACTATTTAGGTATTAACTAGTTACTCTTCTTTCTATCTTCTTTATAAATATAACTTAGTTATACTAATTAAGACCTTTATACCTATATAGAAAGTTCTTAACTAAGCTAATATCTCTATACTAAAATAAGAACTTATTATATAAATATAAGCTTTTAGCTAGTTAGATAAAGATAGAGAGGAGGCCTAAAAGATAATTATAAAGTAGTATAAATATATTACTATATAGTTTAATAGGTAGTATACTTATATACTCTAATTAAGCTACTTAAATATTAATAACTTAGTATTATTCTTTAATATTATAAAATCTATTAATAAGTTATTAAATACTAAGTTAGATTATAAGTAGAAAGGTCCCTTTTAAATCTACTCTTATACTTTAGAAAGCTCTTTATATTAGCTTATTATACTTACTAGAGAACCCCTATAAGGTTTAATATATATAGGAAACTATCTAAAGAAGTTTATCTAATCCCTTAAAGGTTTTTAAAAACCTAATAACCTTATTATCCTCTAAGATAACTTTATAAACTATATTAAGTATATATTCCTACTCTTAAAATAGCTAAGTATAGAGATAATAGATAATAATTCTAAGGATAGAGATTTAGAGTAACTACTTATATAATAAAGTATAGTTTAGGTA